>NC_045596.1:91533281-91834439 GCF_009762305.2 Zalophus californianus
GTAAGTGAATGTCACAGTGTGTGGTATGACAATACTGCACATTTTATCTTTATTCTGGAGGTACAGCACAAAGCTGATGAGCAATGCTCAAGCTGGAAAAAATACTTATGGCAACAATGTGCTTTCATTTTGGTTTTTTGATCAGAAAATGATCTAAAAACACCTAAAATTAATACAAGTGAATGTTTAAAAAATTCCTTAGGCATTAACTTCAGATGTACCTTGTATATCTAAGTTACAGAAGATGAAGACAGGTAGATTCTTAGGTCTTTTAGGCAGCGATAGATTTAGTTCATTTGCATCTAAGGGAAATTTCTTCTAACTTGCTAAAATTTTCTATTGCAGAACTTCCTTTAAGGCACGTGGTGAAAAACTTTCTGTTCTTAAAATTACTGGTGTTGCTTCTTAACCAATCACACCAATGAGTCGTGAAGATTTCTCAATTGGACTTCTGAAACTCTTTTAGGGCATATGAAATTTTTAGGAAGGAGCTAGTCCATTGCTAAATTATTATTATTATTATTATTATTTTAATTTAAATTCAGTTAGCCAACATATAGTGCAACATTAGTTTTTTGGTGTAGCTAGTCCATTGCTAAATTAAACATGGTTGTTTACTTATTTTTTATTTTTTATTGTTATGTTAATCACCATATATTACATCATTTGTTTTGGTGTAGTGTTCCATGATTCATTGTTTGTTCATAACACCCAGTGCTCCATGCAGAATGTGCCCTCTTTAATATTAATGATATGTATATAAAACAGTTGTTTTGAATTTCAGTTGAGTTTATTTGTAACAAAAAATAAAACATTTAAAACATTGGCATAGTTTTACTTCCCAAGTTAAGGCATTCTTTTTATTAAGATTATTATTGTTCATTGATCTATCATAGCAGTAAGCCCTTGCTGATAGTAAAGTATTCATTTAAACTTAGGAAAGTTACAATTAAATTTAGGAAGTTATTTGTCACTCTTTCATCTCATTGAGTGAGTAAAGAGAATGAATTTATCATCCACCAAATCCAATTTGCATTGTAATAATATAGTCATTATCCTACACCAAGAGATGCTGGAGAAAAATATTGAGAATGACTGGCTGAACATTTTACAGGAGTCCAGGATTTTAAGGATTTCTGAATTCAAATCCCAAGTCTTATAACTGATCGTGCAGTTGTTAGCTAAACATTACTTATTCTCTGCAAAAGTTAAAGCTGAAAAATACTAAGTATAGAATTAAATGGATAGTGTCAAACCCATTTTGAGATAAATCTACTTGATAGGTGTCTGAGAAACTATAACCCATTTAGGACCCACTTCGTTTAATATATTCATTTGGATGAATACATGTATCATCCAAGATTTCTGATCCAGAAGCCATTCTCATTCGCTGCACCTTTGACCTACATTAATGTCTTGCTTATAGATCTGCTTTCTCTGCTGGACTGAGAACTTTTTGTAAGTAGTGACTTTCTCAAACATTTTTGCACTTATAATCCTTATTTTATAGTACTTCATAATAAGTGCTCAATAACTGCTTCTTGGCTCTAATACAAAACGGCTTGACCATTCTTCAATGACTTTAAACCCCTAGGCACAGGAATTTTAAAGTCCCTTTACAGCTTCAGGACCTTTCCAAGAAACAACCACAGGAGCAATAACAACCAAACCAAACCAAATGAAACCAGACCATCTGTATTCTATTACCCTTTATTCTCAGAAAAGTGGCTGGCTGCCTCATATGTCCATAATAAAAGAGGAGGGGTCTTGGCTGGTTCTTTAGAGAATTATAAAATTCTACTTATAGGTAACCTGAAGGAGATGTTGGTAGAAAGATTAAATGTGGGTTTTTTTTTAAGCCACATTAAATTTAAAGGAATTTGGAGATATTTAGGAGGAGGCATCAAGTTCAACAAGTCTAGTACGCAGGAGAGAGGACTGGGATGGACATTTAGATTTGATTATTCTGTGAGCTTTAAACATGCTTTATTTATACTCAAAAACGTGATGTGTCTTAGTAGATGAATCTTGCTTAGAATATGCAATTACTATAACTATTGTATTTATATGCTTCATTCCAGGATAGAAATATTGATAATACAGCTATTTCCTCAGGGATGAACATATTATTTAAGGAATACATACCTAAATCTAGTTATTTGAGCTAGTCATTTCTCATGAATTCCTATTAGTTATTATACTGAATATAATAAGTTTTTCTCAGATGAAACCTCATACAAAGTTTAAGCCCCCAAAAGCACAAGTGCATAATTCTTCACCAAAGAAAAAAAATTATTAGACTAAATCCATGTGTCCTTTAGTTTTAGAGATACAGAAGTTATTGTTTATGTGCAGAATAGGCAACAAAGTAAGAAAAGCACCTCCTGAAAAGCCTAGTAGAATCCCTGCCAAAACAGGTGAAAAAGTGGATCTTTACCATACCTTGGTGCACCTATTACTTGAATTTAAAAGCCGGCCACCCACATGTTCCTCTTTTTTTACTAAGCTTTTTTGTTCTAATTCCAGTATAGTTAACAAACAGTGTTATATTAGTTTCGGGTGTACAATATAGTGATTCAACAATTCCGTACATCACCCAGTGCTCATCATGATAGGTGTACTCTTAAGCTCCATCCGCTATTTCACCCATCCCCCCACCTCCCCTCTGGTAGCCATCAGTTTGTTCTCTATAAGAGTCTATTTCTTAGTCTCTCTCTCTCTCTCTCTCTCTCACCTCTCTCTCTTTCTGTTTTACCTTTGCTCATTTGTTTGGTTTCTTAAATTCTGCATATGAGTGAAATCATATGATATTTGTCTTTCTCTGGTTGACTTACTTCACTTAGCATTATACTCTCTAGCTTCATCCATGTTGTTGCAAATGGCAAGATTTCATTCCTTTTTATGGCTGAATAATATTCCATTGTATGTATCTACCATGTATTCTTTATACGTTCATCTATTGATGGACACTGGGGCTGCTTCCATAATTTGGCTATTGTACATAATGTTGCTATAAATATAGGAGTGCATGCATCCCTTTGAATTAGTGTTTTTTTGTATTTTTGGCATAAACACTCAGAAGTGCAAATACCCTGGATCATAGTTCTATTTTTAACTTTTTGAGAAACCTCCATACCGTTTTCCAGAGTGGCTGCACCAGTTTGCATTCCCACCAACAGTACACGAGGGTTCGTTTTTCTCCACATCCTCACCAACACTTGTTGTTTCTTGTGTTTTTGATTTTAGCCATTCTGAGAGGTATGAGATGATATTGTAGTTTTGATTTGCATTTCTCTGATGATGAGTGTTGTTGATCATTTTTTCGTGTGTTTGTTGGCCATCTGGATGTCTGCCTTAGAGAAATGTCTGTTCATGTCTTCTGCCCATTTTTAATTGGATTATTTATTTTGGGGGGTATTGAGTTTTATAAGTACTTTATATATTTTGGATACTAACCCTTTATCATAAATGTCATTTGCAAATATCTTCTCCCATTCAGTAGGTTGAATTTTCATTTTGTTGGTGGTTTCCTTTGCTGCCACACATTCTTCTTAAGTCCTAGACTTATTTTAGGCACCTCCACATCCAAACATGTGAGAGTGTGGTCAAAATCCTAAGGCCTTCCCTTCCAATGTCAGTGTGGTAGAGTTATTACCTTAAAGGATGTTGATGCAGTAGAGCAGATGTGCATTTACATACACAATGTATGTTTATTCAGAAAATTGTTTTACACAGCAAGAGGACAGGGTTAGTAGTTCAATAGTTCAGGAAAAGAGAAACTATCAGATCCTTTGTATTCATTTCAAGGATTTAAAGTATAAAAAGTCATCTGACTCCCAAGGAATTTTTCTGTGGAGGAAATGATGACCTTTAAAATTGGAAAAACCATTACCTTTCTTGTAGGCATTAGGTCAAAAGAAATGGAGTTATAAGAGTCCCCTCTGAAGTATGTAATAATTCATTTGTTAAGTTATTAACAATGCTGTTAAACATGAGTTAACAGTATAACCTGGCTTGTCACTTAATAATTGCAAACATTTTTAATGATTTATTTATTTATCTATTTATTTATTTATTTAAGTTTCCTTCTTTCTAGAAATAATCTGAGACACTGGACTTGCCATATATAAACTCCACATGAGAACATGTTGATCTATCTCTTTAAAATATTAGAGTATTTTTATTTTAAGGGACAATAATACCTTGCAAGATTGTTATGAAAATTAAATAAGAGAGTAAGTGTAAAATACCCAGCATAGAATCTGGGATATAATCTGCTAAAACTGGTAGTTCTTACGCACTGATGATAAAGACAATGATTACATTCAGTAATGATGTATATACTATATACTCTATCACAAAAATCAAATTTTTGCTCAGTGCTTACACACACACACACACACACACACACACACACGTATATATATAACTGTTGAGATAATCCTTACACAAACTAAGAAATCAGTATCTCATTTCAATGTAATTGTATAGTTATGCAATTGTATTCGATGAGTCAAGAATTTTTACAAGAAACTATGATGCTGGAAAGGATTTTGTAATCCTTCGGTTAGAAATTAATGATTAATAAAATCAATGTGAACATTTTATCATAGGGGAAATTTCTTACTTTAGTCTACTATAAAAGGAAGAAAAAAACAAATAAGACTTTAGGTACACAGATTCATATGACATTTACAGAAGAAAGGGGGACAGGCCCTGGCCACAAAGCCAGAAATAGTATGTTAAGTCTGCTGGAACTGAACAAATATTCCTTTTCCATTGCTCTCAAAACAAGGAAAAGGTTCCTGTCAGGAAACTAGCACTCTATTACTGACCAGGTGGACCTTGTCCTTAGAAACAAAACTTATTATAGCATCTTGCAGTCAGTGAGAGCTTATATCTAAATAGACCTCTGGCCTGCTGAGGAGACTAAACAGCATAAAAAACAGCATTGAGATGAAAGAATTTCAAAATGTTCATATCACAAAGAATGCTAAACCCTCTAAATGGCTCCATTTAATTATTTATGTCAAAAGTATGTGATGGCTATTTTACAATCAAAGACTTATTTCAACCTTTACCAAAAGCCTTCTCTGTTCAGTCAGAATAGACAGAGCCCCCCCCCCCCCCGTCATCTAGAATCTCATAGATTTATACCAGGAGCTGATGGAGAATCAGGTAGAAAACTCCTGGAGAATTCTGACCTCTCAATCCCAAACAAGAAACATGAATACCAGGGAGGGCATCCCACAGTTAATTACTGGGAGATCCAGGTCTAATTCTCCAAAATATGAATTCCATGAACACTAAGAATGTCCCCAAAATATTTTCAGTGCTAAATATGAATGTTACTACATTTGAGTCAAAAGTACTCTTGGGCCCCTGCTGGCTCTGTTTTAGGTTTAAAAAGATGTCAATTATAATTTTTTTAGAAGTTAGGTTAAAAATAAAAACAAACAAATCCCCAGGAAATTAAGGAATGAAGTCTTGAGTAGCAATTTTTTTTCCCAGCTCCCACAGAATTTGATGATGCTCACAGACAATTCCACTCCAGAGGGGAGATTACTCGTTCTCACACGCTGGTAATCTGGAACTCTCTCTTTCCCCTAAATAGATCTGGGGAAATGCACATATTGTGCTATTATAATTATCACTGTTTTGTAATTTGCAAGTATTTAGTATGTGCTAATTATGACAATGGACCCTATTCCTCAATTGTTGAAGAAAACAAAGAATATTATTGAATTGGTATAATACACAGGTAAAAAACTCAAATTCTGACAGACATTTCATCCCCTTTCTTCTGCTGTTTTAATGGCAAACCAAGACTTTATGCAAATCATTTTTAGAAATGATTCACCTATTTCTCTAGGGACCCACTTCTCTAGAGCTGGTGACTTTGGCAAATAATGAGCATACTAATTTCATATCTTTTATTATTTCATTTATTATGAGCATGTATCTGAAGAGAGGAAAAAGCTGTTAAAATATTGATAAAAGCTGATAAAGTGTTATGTTAGTTTAACTTTCCTCATAAATGCTGTTCTTAACCATTTAGCAGCAATTTCATAATAATGTATCCCTATGAATCCACAATGACTGAACTTGTTTATCAGGTGGATAAATATGGCCTTCTAAAAATGTTTACTTTTGTCTCTTGCCATCTACGTTTCAATTTTTGTATATTAGCCTAGTGTGGATGAATGAATAATATGAAGTTTTTCTAAGTATATAAAGGAATTTATTCCAATGCTAGCAATGATCTCTGCAGAACAAAACAGTGATATGGGTTTAACAGTGAGGGCAAGTATGGAAAAATTGTGACCAGATTTCTGTTGCTCTGAAATACAACAAGGAGCGGGGGGCGCCTGGGTGGCTCAGTTGGTTAAGCGACTGCCTTCGGCTCAGGTCATGATCCTGGAGGCCCGGGATCGAGTCCCACATCGGGGTCCCTGCTCAGCAGGGAGTCTGCTTCTCCCTCTGACCCTCCTCCCTCTCATGCTCTCTATCTCTCATTCTCTCTCTCTCTCAAATAAATAAATAAAATCTTTAAAAAAAATAAAATACAACAAGGAGCATACACCTGTTCTAGCACCCATATTTTAACGGTTTTGGACCTTTGAAATCTGTTACATTTCCCATATGTGAAAATCAGGTTAGTGTTAATAATGGGTATGTGTGTGCAAAAGAAAGAGAGAGAGATGGTTAGAAAAATGGTAAATTCAGGTTATCCGTGGAAAGATTTTACATCTTCCTCCCCAAAATGAGAAAGGTAAGGCAATTTGTGACATTAAACTGAATGTGGGCAATAACCCAAGCGTCCATCAACAGATGACTAGAAAAGAACATATTTTTGTATATGTGTGTTTATATAAAGAACGTGTGTGTGCATGTGTGTGTGTATGTATGTATAGATAGATTGCTAGATAGATAGATATTATTCAGCCATGTGAAAAAAAGGAAATCGTGCATCTGCAACATGGATATACCTTGAGAGCATGATACTAAGTGAAATAAGTTAGAAAAAGATAAATATTTTATATTACTAATATGTGGCATCTAAAAAAGCAAAACTCACAGAAACAGAGACTAGAATAGTGGTTACCAATGGCTAGGAGGTGGGGAAACAGGGAGATGTTGGTCAAAGAGTATAAACTTCCAGGGGCGCCTGGGTGGCTCAGTCGTTAAGTGTCTGCCTTTGGTTCAAGTAATGATCCCAGGGTCCTGGGATAGAGCCCTACATTGGGCTCCCTGCTTGGTGGGAAGCCTGCTTCTCCCTCTCCCACTCCCCCTTGTTTGTGTTTCCTCTCTCGCTGTCTCTCTCTCTGTCAAACAATAAAATACTAAAAAAAAAAAAAAAGAGTATAAACTTCCAGTTTCTTCACACTATGGTAATGTGCTTGGCTTGTGTTCTGGTTGATCATTTGTTAAATATTCATAGTAATGCTTAACTATAGAAATCTTTTTTCATGTGTGCTTTGGTTAAATCACATTTATTTCTGCATCATTATGCTTGAATCTTGTGTAAACTTACTAATTATTATGTACACTTATTAATTAAACAACATGAGTATCATTGGCTAAGTATAAAACAATTATTGCTGAGCCAAATACCGCTTAATCATCCAACTTATGATTATTATTGCAAATAGTGATAAATTTCATTCCCTATCTTTTTTAAGTGCTCTTGATGTGTTATTTTAAGCATTTTATATATATTATTTTACCTTCAATCAACCCTATGAAAAAGTTGTGATTATTATTCTTATTTCACAGATAAGACTAAGAGAGACACAAAGATGTGAGGCAACATCTTGGAGTTCAAACAACTATAATTAGTCATAGAGCCAGGGTTTGAACCCAGCTACTTTCACTCTTATTCTAATACTATATAGTCATTGGGTAAAATTACCCCTCATTTGGCTATAATTGCATTTTATGGTTTTATAGCTAGAATTTGGCAAATCAAACTAATTACCTTGGGAATAACTCTCCATTTCTTCCTCACTAAAATCATCAAAAAGAGCAAATGATCAGTTCTGCTTCTCCCATCCTCATTTATGCAGGACCTGTAAATTATTTCCACTTCCATGTTTCCAAATAAAATATTTGGGCAAATAGAGTAATGTGTCCCTGTGTAGACCTATTTGAGCTGATCGCAAGCCTTAATAAATTACAAGATGCATATAAAAATGTGTCTGGAAAAAGAGTTAAGATTTAATATGGTGGCACCCAAGTAGCCAAGAACAGAACTCAAGTAGACAAGTTCATGGCTTTTTCTAGAGTATAAAATACCTTACTTTATATATGATCATACATTCAGTAGGGACTCAGCAAACTGAATGAATGTGGTCCACCAAATATTTCAAATAACTGACTAATCCTATATTTGTAAACATCATCTTCTCTCCTACAACTTTTCTTTCTTCAGTATTCCTTAACTAAGAGAATGGCCTTATGCCAAAAATATAGCGGCATTTTTGACATCCTTCTACTTTACTACATACCACAGAAAATTAAGAATAAATTATTGGCCCTGGCCTCATCCTAACAGAAACCTCACACTTGGTCAGCCTGTTTAAATTGCTTTAAGAAAAAAATATTTATCATACATGGATATCTTCTTGGGTTCTCCCCAACAAGAAGAAAGTGATTATGATTATCCATGGTGATATAAGTCAAATTGAGAATGAAATGTTTTAATTTATAAAATAGTTGATCACTTGCCTTGAAGATTTCTATAGTTATACATCACTATTTTGCATGTATGTGTATGTGTTCATGTATGTAAATACCTCCCTAATCAAAATTGGAAAAAAAAAATGACTGCAAACCAAAGTTACTGGAGAAGCACTGAGGGAAATAATGGAATTACAACCAACATGTGTGATCGAAATGAGCAAGTGTCTTCTATAAGAATCTTGCAAAATCCAAACACATTACAATGGCACAAAATATAGTTCTACAAGTTTTTTTCACATAACCTTTTTTGTATAAAAAGCCTCAGTCATTCTAGTATAAATTTATTTGAATTTTCTGATGCTATTAGTCAGCCTTGGAAGAAAATATAGATTACCAATGTAATAGATATCTCTATTTCTTCATAGACTATTAGAAACATTTGAGTTTTTTAAATCTTTTTTTTAATATTTCATTTATTTATTTGAGAGAGAGAGAGAGAGCACAAACCAAGGAGAGAGGTAGAGGGAGAGGGAGAAGCAGACTTCCTGCTGAGCAGGGAGCCTGAGGTGGGGCTCGATTCCAGGACTGTGGGATCATGAGCTGAGCTGAAGGCAGACACTTAACCTACTGAGCCATCCAGGCACCCTGAGACATTTGAGTTCATCTAAAAGTTGCCTGTAACAAAAGTTAATAATGCCAGTGTTCATACAGGTAGCAACCTCTTCGACCTCAGCCGCAGCAACTTCTTCCTAGAAACATCGCCAAAAGTAAGGGAAGCAAGGGCAAAAATGAACTATTGGGATTTCATCAAGATAAAAAGCTTTTGCACAGCAAAAGAAACAGTCCACAAAACCAAAAGACAACCGACAGAATGGGAGAAAAATTTGCAAATGACATATCAGATAAAGGGCTAGTATCCAAAATCTATAAAGAACTTATCAAACTCAACACCCAAAGAACAAATAATCCAATCCAGAAATGGGCAGAAGACATGAACAGACATTTTTCCAAAGAAGACATCCAAATGGCCAACAGACACATGAAAAAGTGCTCAACATCGCTCAGCATCAGGGAAATCCAAATCAAAACCTCAATGAGATACCACCTCACACCAGTCAGAATGGCTAAAATTAACAAGTCAGGAAACGACAGATGTTGGCGGGGATGTGGAGAAAGGGGAACCCTCCTACACTGCTGGTGGGAATGCAAGCTGGTGCAACCCCTCTGGAAAACAGTATGGAGGTTCCTCAAACAGTTGAAAATAGAGCTACCATACGATCCAGCAATTGCACTACTGGGTATTTACCACAAAGATAGAAATGTAGGGATCCGAAGGGGTACGTGCACCCCAATGTTTATAGCAGCAATGTCCACAATAACCAAACTGTGGAAAGAGCCAAGATGTCCATTGACAGATGAATGGATAAAGAAGATGTGGTATATATACACAATGGAATATTATGCAGCCATCAAAAGGAATGAGATCTTGCCATTTGCAACGACGTGGATGGAACTGGAGGGTGTTATGCTGAGTGAAATAAGTCAATCAGAGAAAGACATGTATCATATGACCTCACTGATATGAGGAATTCTTAATCTCAGGAAACAAACTGAGTGTTGCTGAGTGGTGGGGGGTGGGAGGGATGGGGTGGCTGGGTGATAGACATTGGGTAGGGTGTGTGCTATGGTGAGCGCTGTGAATTGTGCAAGACTGTTGAGTCACAGATCTGTACTTCTGAAACAAATAATGCAACATATGTTAAAAAAAAGAAAAAGAAGAAGATAGCAGGGGAAGAATGAAGGGGAGTAAGTCGGGGGGGAGACAAACCATGAGAGACGATGGACTCTGAGAAACAAACTGAGGGTTCTAGAGGGGAGGGGGGTGGGGGGATGGGTTAGCCTGGTGATGGGTATTAAGGAGGGCACGTTCTGAGTGGAGCACTGGGTGTTATGCACAAACAATGAATCATGGAACACTACATCAAGAACTAATGATGTAATGTATGGTGATTAACATAACAATAAAAAAATAAAAAAAATAATGCCAGTGTTCATAAAAAGAGGCAAATAAATAAAGCTTAAACAGAAGTTTTAAATAAATAAAAGTATATGAATACATAGTCTGTTTCATGGCTTAGATCTAGAAATTGTATAAGATTCTATTTAATTCATTCTATTTTTTATGTATAATTTCTGTAGCTTCCTTTTTCTCCTCTCTTTTTTCTTTCCTTTTCTATGCTTTTCCCCCCTCTTTTTTTTCTTCTCTCCTTTTCTTTTATTTTTTTCCAGAAAATTGATGCTGGAATGATTATGATACAGGAGATCTCCTGGGCCTATCACCTTTAGCATATGAAAAGACAAAAAGGAAAAGGAAAAATTTGAATTTCAAACAGCAGTGTATAGTGAACACATTTTGGTATGAAATCTCAGGCTGGGAAAACAGAAATGTTTGTTAAACAGTATAGGATGAGTTTATTATACTATTTCTGGTGTACCAAATACCAGCCGGATGACAATGATATACCCCCAATTATAAAGTGTGCAGGAAGAAATTATTGCACTGGGAGGCTGGTTTCTTCTTTTTTTTAATTATTATTTTTTATTAACATAATGTATTATTTGTTGCAGAGGTTCGGGTCTGTGATTCATCAGTCTTACACAATTTGCAGTGCTCACCATAGTACATACCCTCCCCAATGTCCATCACCCAGCCACCCCATCCCTCCCACCCCCCTCCACTCCAGCAACCCTCAGTTTGTTTCCTGAGATTAAGAGTCTCTTATGGTTTGTCTCCCTGTCCGGTTTCATCTTGTTTCATTTTTTCCCTCCCTTCCCTTGCTGGTTTCTTATGTTTTGCCAGCATAAGGCAAGTGAAGATCTTCACTGTCCCTTATCCTACCTCATCTCAGCCCGTTCCATAATTTGGAGACTTCCGTTTGCAACACTCCATGTCAGGCAAGACCCTTTGGATGAAAGAGAAAACTCTATCTTAGAGATATAAGGGAATTTATTGGCAGGACATTATATAGTCTCATATAATTGTTGATGATAGAGGGGTGTAGCTGAGAGACTTAGAGGACATTGGGACTCTCTCTCTCTTTTTATTCCTTCTTTTTTTTCTGGATTATCTATTTTTTTCATACTGTAGACTAGATTCCTCCAAAGAGGATAGACCAGTGTCATCAACGCTGGATTTTTGTCTACTTGAGAGGACCTGACTCTTGCTTTTGATAGTTCCAATTCAAACATTATATTTTGTCTAACTTGAGTTAACTTGAGTTATGTGACCATCACATGGCCAATCAATTGTAGTACACAGAAAAGAATCTCAGAATCTTCTGCCTATGCCCATTGCAGAGAAAGACAAATTGCCGGGAGCAGGTACCGCTCTACTGGGACTCTACTATGTTCCTTGTCCTTGTCCTTCTTTTCTTAATTATGATACCATTTTTAGTTTACTGGGCTATTTATTTAAGAAAATTTCAAGATGATTATGTGAGTGTTAGTGTATTTTGTGAATTTGTGAACATTTTCAAAAATGTCCTCCAATGACTCTACACAAAAATTTTGCTCGCTACTCCGGAAGTTCTAGTTAGTTTACACTACAG
Organism: Zalophus californianus; assembly: GCF_009762305.2. NCBI lineage: Eukaryota > Metazoa > Chordata > Mammalia > Carnivora > Otariidae > Zalophus > Zalophus californianus. The sequence continues at coordinate 91,545,572 of NC_045596.1, forward strand.
GAATTTGTGCTTACTTCTCAGACAAGGTTTAACTGGGTCTTTACTCAGTCCCACCTCTTTTTGCAAAGTGGTATCTTTTCCACTTTGAAAATGAATCTTATATTTCTGAGTGCATTCATTAGAAATACACATAAATATGGTGATAAATGTATATTTGGGGGCACCTGGGTGGCTCAGACGGTTAAGCATCTGCTTTGGCTCAGGTCATGATTCCAGGGTCCTGGAATTGAGCCCTGCATTGGGCTCCCTGCTCAGTGGGGAGCTTTCTTCTCCCTCCCCTCCCTGCTCCTTCTCTCTCTCACTATCTTTGTTACTATCTCTGTCTCTCTCTCTCAAATAAATAAGTAAAATCTTTAAATATATATATATGTATTTAAATCATCTTACATATTAGGTGATTTTTATATGAATAGAATACAGTAATGGGATTCTGGTATTTTTGCCTGAATTAAATTTTTATTGGACTTTTTACTGATTTACATTTATATAAAATGCTTATGTTTGGTCTTACCAATACCATTTCGATACATAATTTCTGACTTTTGTTTTCCCTCTGTATTTCCTCTTTATCTTCTATATTTTTATACATGCATTCTATTTATACTATTGAATTTGATTCTGTTTCACAGAAGTTATCTGGGAGCTATTCATTCTTTTTTCTCTGGGTGTATTTTTTTTTAAGTTAAAAAAGTGTGAGTGTGTGTGTTATTCAGGTAATGACTAAAAAAAAAAAAACAGAACCTAGCATAATCAGGAATTATAAGTCACTTTCAGTCAAAGTTCTTTGGGTAAAAGTGATAGAAGCATAATTCAAACAAGCTTGACTAGCATAGCCAAAGCAATCTTGAAAAAGAAAAACAAAACTGGAGGCATCACAGTTTCAGATTTCAAGCTATATTATAAAGCTGCAGTAATCTAGACAGTATAATATTGGCACAAAAACAGACACATAGATCAATGGAACAGAATAGAAAGCCCAGACATGGGCTTACAACTATATGGTCAACTAATTTTTGACAAAGCAGGAAAGAATATCCAATGGAAAAAAGACAGACTCTTCAACAAATGGTTTTGGGAAAACTGGACAGCAACATGTAGAAGAATGAAACTAGACCTTTTTCTTAGATCTTACACAAAGATAAATTCAAAATGGTTGAAAGACCTAAATGTGAGACAGGAATCCATCAAAATCCTAGAGAAGAACACAGGCAGCAACATCTTTGACCTTGGCTGCAGCAATTTCTTGCTAGACATGTCTCTGGAGGCAAGGGAAACAAAAGCAAGAATGAACTATTGGGACTTCATCAAGATAAAAAGCTTCTGCACAGTGAAGGAAACAATCAACAAAACTAAAATGCAACCTACAGAACGGGAGAAGATATTTGCCAATGGCATACTTGATAAAGTGTTAGTATTCAAAATCTATAAAGAACTTATCAAACTCAACACCCAAAAAACAAATAATTCAGTTAAGAAATGGGCAGAAGATGTGAATAGACATTTTTCCAAAGAAGACATACAGATAGCCAACAGACACATGAAAAGATGCTCAACATCACTCATCATCAGGGAAATACAAATCAAAACTATGATGAGATACCACCTCACACTTTCAGAATGGCTAAAATTAACAACACAGGAAAAAACAGATGTTGGAGAAGACATGAAGAAAGGGGGACCCTCTTATACTGTTGGTGGGAATGTAAGCTCGTACGGCCAATCTGGAAAAACAAATAATGTAATATATGTTAAGAAAAGAAGAAGAAGAAGAAGAAGAAGAAGAAGAAGAAGAAGAAGAAGAAGAAGAAGAAGAAGAAGAAGAAGAAGAAGAAGATAGCAGGAAGGGAAGGATGAAGGGGGGTAAATCGGAGGGGGATATGAACCATGAGATGATGGACTCTGAAAAACAAACTGAGGGTTCTAGAGGAGAGGGGAGGATGGGTTAGCCTGGTGATGGGTATTAAAGAGGGCATGTTCTGCATGGAGCGCTGGGTGTGATGCACAAACAATGAATCATGGAACACTACATCACAAACTAATGATGTAATGTATGGTGATTAACATAACAAGAAAAAATTAAAGAAAAAAAGTAAAAAATAGAACTACCCTACAACCCAACAATTGCACTAGGTATTTACCCAAAAGATACAAAAATACTTATTTGAAAGGGTATATGCACCCTGATGTTTATAGCGGCACTATCAACGATAGCGAAATTATGGAAGCAGCCCAAATGTCCATCGACTGATGAATGGATAAAGAAGAGGTGGTATATATATACAATGGAATATTACTCAGAGTGTATTATGATAAGCGAAACAAAGTCACAGAAAGACAAATACAATATGATTTCACTCATATGTGGAGTTTAAGAAACAAAACAGATGAACATAGGGGAATGGAAAAAGAAAAGAGAGGGAATCATACCATAAGACTCTTAATTATAGAGAACAAACTGAAGGTTGATTGAGGGAGGTGGTGAAGGGATGAGCTAAATGGGTGATGGGCAATAAGGAGGGTACTTGTGTTGAGCACTGGGTGTTCTATGTAGGTGACGAATCACTAAATTCTATTCCTGAAATCAATATTACACTATAAAACAAAAATTTGGGAAAAAGAAAAGAAAACAAGACTGACCAAGCAAAAACAAAAACAAAAATGAACAAAAAAACCTTAATTTCCTCACATTACTAAACTTTGTGAAAGGTTACAAAAAACTAGGTTAGAAATAACTGTAACCAGGGACCCAAACACTGTGAAAATCCTTTGTTTGTTTGTTTGTTTGTTCCTTTTCCTTTCTAAACCCTGGCTTATTTTATTCATGCTAGCTACTCCTGTATGTTTGCAATTGAGATTTTAAGTAGCTATGATTCTAATCCTTATGGTATCCTGCCTATTGAAAAAGAACCCTATCCATCAGATTTAGGAAAAAAAAAATATTAGGCAATTATTTTGTTTGGCCCAGACTAGGTCACACACCATCCTAGTGACTAGGGATTTTAGTTTACTAAAATTTCAAGGCTGCACCATAAATCACAGAACAGTTACACAAAACAAGAGGAGGGCTATTCCATATTCCATATAGAAAAGATGATAAACACTCACCAGCTTTCCCACAATTACATAGCTGATAGCCATAGAATATGATTTGGACATGGTAATTATGACTATAAATTCTATTATCTTCCAAAAACAAATTGGCCACCCTCAAAGTTCTGAACTTTTCGTATGCATTTTCCTGCATAAATAAGTTATGTGCTCATTTTCCACTACCTCTAGATTTTAAACTGCTTGAGGGCCAGAAAAATCCTTAATTTTTCTTAAAACTCTCCTAGTATATAACAAAATAATTTGTACTGAGAGTCAGAGTACATATTTGGAATTGGCTTGTAGCCCAATTGTAAAAATTTTCTTCGGCATACCTAGCAAATTTCCTATTTGTCATATGCAAATGCAAAAACCTTTCTTAAGTATAGTTAAGGGTAAAGAGAATAGAGAGAAAGATATAAAATACAACAGACTGAGCAAAGAGTTCTAGGAAGCAGTAATTTGAGCCACTGATATCCATCACTGTATAAAAAAGCAGGGAGGGCTCTGGAAAATAACTGAACTGAGTGTCCTGGTTATTAATAAATGTATCTATAAAACTTAGGGTAAGAAGACCATCATGATAGGTATATTGTATTCCTTGCCAGCAGTGACTTAACTTTCTAGCCATTACTCTAGGTTTTAATTTGTGAGTTTATTTTAGAATCAGGTGTACAATAGTGTAAATGACTATTTTAACTAAGTGGTTTTGGGTGCTGGCCAAATTATTATAAGTCTCAATGCTATTGTGTTTGTTTTTAATTTATAGACCCTGGATTCATGCCGAATAATTATTTGGGTACAAAATACATACAGAATAAAAATTTGCTAACTTTTAAAACTTTTCCTCATAAAAACACCTAAAAATCTCTAAGATGCCTGTGCAAACATCTGTTTTTCAAAAATAATTTAATATATATTTGATGATATGCTTTAACACACAGTAGGACAAATTTATTTTTTTCTTACTAATCCAGACTTGAATTGCATTTATGAAGTCTTAGAAATAAAGGACACCCCAAGTAATTCTACCGTACAGTGAGGGAAATTTTCCTAGTCACTTATTTTGATATGGAATGATGGTACCTAAAAAAATCTCTGTTACAGTTCCCAAACATAGATATAAATCCCACCAAATAATATTTCTAGGCATATCCTCTCTGTTTGCATCAATCTCCAAAACAATGATATCATTTATTTGTGGTTGCTTTTATTTCAGATGTAGCCACACCACCATGTAGGATTGACCAGATTGGTGGTTGTTGTTAAACCCTTTTTGAAGACATCATGGCATTGCCTGTGAAGATTTACTCTGTGAAAGGCTTTGAACTCAGCACCGGTACTGGAAGCTTTTCACCGCATAAACGAGGAGAAGATTTTTTGTTATGCCAATTGCAAGCTTTACCACAGCTGTGACACAAAATCTGGAAGTTTGTGTTGGAAAGGCGGCAATAGGCACAGATGTTGGGAAATGATACCAAGCATTTTTCAGTCACCTCATGAAGATGACAACACAAACACACACACACACACACACACACTCAAATGAGCTTACAAAAGAGTCCGAGTTTCTTCAAATGAATCTGGTCTCATGGGGGTTGGTTACTTAAGAATTAGAGGAATCTTTATCATTACTGGACTCCTTCCTGCCTTTGCAAGGACTGATGATTTGGAAAATCCAAATTGCTTGCTTTGTATCTTCCAAGTCTACAGCTGAGGTTGGGCAGACTTTCAAGATGAGCTACTTGAACAAATAGAACTGCAGGCACAGATCCAACATTTCCCAGGGTGCACTGCAGTCTATTTAACAGAGCGAGCTCCTTAGCATACAGAGAATGGCAGGGCATCTTATTTACCTTCACTTCGGATTGTATGTTTAATGCACCCAGAATAGACAAAAGACAATATGACTGCTAGGATCTGATTCACATTAATTTGTAGCAGATGGGAGAACCCGTGTTTTTCCAAGATGTTTGTGGTAAAGCAACCCTCACTGTAGAAGAAAAAAGAAATATGGCATTCAGCTGTTTGCTATATTGAACGTTTATATTAATGTATTTTAAAAGCAATTATTTTATTAAGTGATTTTAATATAGTGGGTGTATGGGATTAGCATGGTGTTATGTTAGGCTGGCCAAAATTAAAGCTGTGCAAAACTAGCAACAATGTGATGTAATTGGCAAAATGTCCTTTCTCCCCTTTGAATGAGGTTTTGAAACCTACCACATTTTCAGAGAATTCGTATTGGCTCCAAATGGCCTAGGAAATATACATTTTAGAAATGTTCATGTTGAAATGTTAGTGCTTATGAAACTGGAGCATCTTCCTCAAGGGCCTCTCAGATGTCTTTCTATTTTTTTTTTTAACTGAGCTTTCTGTCATGTTATTTGCTTGGCTCAAGAATTTGTGGGACATCTGGTTGGCATTGCCCTAATTACACATAAACTGTAGATGTATGAGTTAGTAGCATTTTCTACTAAACCTGACTACATAGGCATAACATTAAGTCAGGATGCAAAAAGATACCCTAATTCTCTACTGTATTCACCAAAAACATATGAAGCTGTTAGTTAAAAAAGTCTATGCCCCTTAAGTGATTTTTAGCAAAATTGACACTGAATTTATTTAGCTAGGCCTACTACATATAGAGGGAATTTTAACATAAATTATTTATTTCTAGGAGTCATCTCTTAGGTATATTTGCTCATAAATATTCATATCATGACCATGTTATTAAAAGTTTCTTATCTGATAATTTTCACTCCATTTTTTGAGTAAGGCTAAAACCAATTCTCATATTCTTTATATCAAACCAAAGGGCATTACTTAAACATCGTACAAATTTCACAGTGGTCCATTTGTTTTCAGAATTCACAGACTCTCCTTAACTAAAGCAAACAAACAAACAAACAAAAAAACCTCATTTAAGTTAAGGGTAATTTAGTGCATTTTAAAATAAAAAGGCTTTTAATACATATTATCTAAAAAATGATTTCTTAGGAAATTAAGCATTTTCCTCATGAATGTGAACTAATATACCAATTTGCAAGTAATACCAAATGTGCAAAAGACCTATAACAATCATAACGATTAATTTATAATCTAACATCTCATTTATTCTCAGAAAACCTTGATTGAGGTTGAATATTCTATCTTCCATTCCTTAATAAATATCCACAGGTACAACTCAACATAGATTCGGTGTTCAATGATTTGCTATTCCTAAATGGTGCTGGTCCCCTCATTTCTTTGAACTTTAAATGCTGGAGTGTTCCAGAACAGTCTTTTGACCACCTCTCTATGTAAAGCCACTCCCTTTGGATCTTATAAATTCTTTTTAAACCGTGTGACACTATTGATTAATATTTCTTATTCCTGAAACATATTGTCTAGCCTTCAGTACCATCTACTCTCCTGATAAGTACTCTCCTATTTTTATTTGCCCCTTCTCAGTTTACTTTCCAGATTTCTCTTCTTGACTCTCCCATAAGGAATTGTCCTCAACTTCTTGCCTTTTTTGTCCTCTCCTTTGAAAATCTTCTCCATTATTAAGGCTTCAGTTGCCCTCTGTATACTGAAGATTCTCAAGTCCATTACCAATAGGAATCTATCTACTAATGGAATCTTTAGCCTACACTATTGAAACTGTTATCTGATTGATCCAAATTCACTTTTGATCTGATGTAAGCAATTCAGCTCCTATGATAAAAGTGATTTTTCAAAAATAAATTCTGAGCATGTTTGCTCGTGCTTTAAAACCTTAAATGGGTTCTCACTGATCTTAAATAAAAACTTAAATTCCCTAACTAGCCCTGAGAACCTCACTACCTTAATCGTCTAATTCAATCCCTCCTGAAACAAATAGTATGTTGATTCTTTCAGTTCCTTGAATAGTGAATAGACCTTGTGGTCTCTGGACATTTGTATATACGGTTCCTTTTTACGGGAACACACAATTTTACTTTTCCTGTGAAAGTCCAGAGCATTTCTTAGATTTCAGCTTAAATGTCAATTTAAGAGCAAGATTTCTCTAACCCAGCCTTTACCTGGACCATATCACACTTTAGTTTATTTATTATTTAAATGTCTATATTTCCTCCCTCAGGAGTCCTTGAAATCAAGAATTACATTTATCAGAACCTAACATAACTCTATCATACAGTACATATTTAATGAATATTTGCTAGGAAACAAAGGCAAAAGAAATTGCCTCTATACACTAGGAGTTTAGTTTGGTGGGAGAGACAGAGAAGATAACAGGCAATTAAAAAGAGTATAAAGAAGGAATAAAGTTCTTGAGGACAAGACCAGAAAGCGTATTTCAATTCTCAGTAGAGAACTAGATTTTGACATAGGATTCTATCTCAGGGCTGTATGGTTTCAATGAAGTATGTGGCAAGTGATAGGAATACAAGAGGTTTAAGAAGTTTGGAGAGAAGAAAAAAATGTAATTAATAATTATCACCATATGAGGAAAAATGACTTTTCTAGAGAAACATAATTGGGCTTGTGGACTTCTGGGCTATGTTGAGAGCCCATCTGAGGCTACTGATCATAATCTTTAGACTTGAGTCTGTGATTTTTCTCCAGCCATAATCAGCTGTGTGGGTGTAGGTGATGAAAAGGTGGATAGCTGAATTAGTACAGAATGCATTTTGAAAACACAGTGCAATAAATCCTCTGTCTAGAGGCAAAAGAAAGCCAAACAATTAAGATTACCAGGATCAAAGATTTCCAAAACTCTTTTGGGGGATTTCTTAGTAAAGAAGGGTTTGAAGAAAAAGTAAAATGGGACATTTCAAAGGAATGCCCACATCCAGACATGTGAAAGAGCATGGCATGTTCAAGGATCTATAAGAAGGAAAATTAGGCTGCCTGGATCACAGGGCATAAAGTGATAGAAAGATTAGAATGGCAGTGGCCAGATCCTAAGAGACCTTTAAGAATGTTTAAGGAGATTGGATTTATCCTGAAGATATGAGGTGCTATTAAAGGATTTTAAAGAGAAAAAATGACAGAATTCTTCTGGCAGCAGGATGTAAAATGAATTTGAATGTAAAAGGCAGTAAAATTGTGCAATTGAAGTTATGCAATTAGGAGAAAATGAGGGAGGGACTGAATTAACGTGGGGATGACCAGATGATGATGATGAATGATGATGAATGATGATTGTAATGAATTAGATTATTTTGAAAGATTTTCAGAGACGTTAAATAATTTTATGCAATCCCACAAATCTTTAGTGGTAAAAGTAAAATTAACGTCCAGACCTGGTTCCAAGACCAGTTCTCTTCATACTATTAACGAAAAGTTTCCCCAAGTTGGAGAGTAAAACTTGCTCATCCTTTTTTGTTAATTTTTATTGACAGATTTTATTTTTTAGAGCAGTTTTAGGTTCATGGCAAAATTGAGCAAAAAGTACAGAGATTTCCTGTATACTCCCTACTCCTACTCACGCATAGCCTCCTTCATTATCAGTATCCCTAACCAGAGTGGCATATTTGTTTGATGAACCTACAATGATACATCATTATCACCCGAAGTCCTTAGTTTATCTTAGTGTACATTCTATGGGTTTGGGCAAATGTATCCACCATTTATACTCGTTATGCTATACTCTGTATACTACTATACAGAGTAGTTTCACTACCCTAAAAATTCTCTGTGTTCAACCAATTCACCCCTCTCTCCATCCTCCCAACTCCTGGCAACCACTGACATCTTTCCTCTTTCCATAGTTTTGTCTTTTCCAGAATGTCATATTGTTGGAATCATACAGTATTTAGTGTTTTCATATTGGCTTCTTTCACTTAGCTGTGTGCATTTAAGGTTTCTCCATGTCTTTTCATTGCTTAATGGCTCATTTCCTTTTAGTGAGGAATATTATTCCATAGTCTGGGTGAATCAGAGATTATTTATCCATTCATCTTTTGAAGAACGTCTTGGTTGCTTTCAAATTTTGGCAATTCTGAATAAAGCTGCTATTCACACTTGCATAAAGGTTTTTGTGTAAACATGAATGAGAGTTCCTGTTGCTCCACATCTTCACCAGCATTTGATGGTGTCAGTGTTTTGGATTTTGGTTGTTCTAATGTGACTGTAGTGGTGTTGTGTTTGTCTAATTTGCATTTCCCTAATGACATACGGTGTGGAGTATCTTTTCATGTGGCAATTTACACATCTTTGTATCTTTTTCCATGAGTTGTATATTTAGGGTCTCTGGCCCAACTAAATTTTTTTTTGTTGTTATTGTTGAATTTTAAGACTACCTCATGTGTTTTGGATAATGATCTTTTATCAGATGTCTCTTTTGCAAATATATCCTCCCACTCTAAGGCTTGTCTTCTCATTCTGTTGACATTGTCTTTTGCAACTTACTCATCTTTTAGCCTCAGTGTATAGCTCAGGTGTCAATGATGTGGAAGGAACTGAATGCTAAGGAGTTGAATTATCCCATGTTGTTCTGAGCAGAAATAGTTCATGTATCTTCTAGCAGCTATTCTTTATACTAAAGAAAGAAAGACAAATCCAAAGTTGAGATTCTTCACATAGAAATAGTGGAAAAGAATTTCAGGACTATTTGATTTGACTTTAAAATAACACCCAAAGTGGGATGCCTGAGTGACTCAGTTGGTTAAGTGCCAGAATCTTGGTTTAAGCTCAGGCCATGATATCAGAGTTGTGAGATCAAGCACCCCACTAGGCTCTGCGTTCAGCAGAGAGTCTGCTTGAAGGTTCTTTCCCTCCATCCCTCCCCCGACTCAAGCATGTGTGCTCTATCTCTCTCTAAAATAAATTAATAAATCTTTAAAATAATACCCAAGGCACTTCATTATTCCACCATATTTTGTCTACCTTTCCTTCCAAAACCATCTTATCACCCACCCTCTCTGAACTAATTATTTTGAACAACACAGCTGTTTGTTGATATCCTAATAGGAAAGATTTCTCAGCTCCCTTTTTTATTTTTCTCATGAATGCAGTATTCATCATGTCTGCAAATTGAACACTCTTAGTAGCAGGACCTCTAATCTCTGTACCTTAGGCTATAAGAAATATCACACGCAGTACATGTGCAATGCTGTGTGAAATAGCAAGCAGAATGGGGCTATTTATTGTCAAGTGCCCACACTTTGACTTTGTAACCTAGGTAAAATCCAAAAGCTTAGATGTGTGAGAAAATTAGTTGTTCTATCCCAATTTTCTTAGCATTTAAAAGTATGCAAAAATAAAATAAAATAAAATTTTTAACTAAGAAGGAGAGAGATATGATTGAGAATAAAGATATGAAACCATCTGAATGGCTGGCTGTTCCATTATAGATGTTACAACTGACTTTCAAGGAACTTAATGACTATACAACTTGAGATGTATAGGAATTGCACAAGCATTCTATACATCACAGAAGTTATGGTTTTAAAGCCCACTGTCCAATGGTGCTATGGTCGGAAACTTTGTGTCCCCTCCCAAAATTTATAAGTTGAAATTCTAACTTCCGAAAGTGATGATATTAGTAGGAGTAGCCTTTGGGAGGTGAATGGGTCATAGGGATGGTGCCCTCATGAATGTGACTGGTGCTCTTATAAAAGAGATTCCACAGAGACCCCTTGCATTTCCACCATAGGAAGATACAAGCAAGTCTGCCACCTAGAAAAGGGCTCTTACCCAACCATGCTGGCACCTGGCTCTCAGACTTCCAGCCTCCAGATCTGTGAGAAATAAATTTGTTGTTTATAAGCTACCCAGTCTGTGGTATTTTGTTATAGCAGCCTGAACTGACAAAGACAAATGGGTATTGTTACATATTCTAATAATTTCACTTTTCGGTCAGAATTTAAACTGCTGTTTTACTTTCTCATATTTTTGTTATGAAAAATGATTGGTAGGCTAAGTGAATTCACAAAGCTAACCAGGTAGGCCTATAATGTGCAATACATGGTGACAAAATTGATAATGGCTGCTATTAAAAGACTGCTTAACATGTGCTAAGCTTTGATTTATCTGACTTTTTAAAAAAGATTTATTTATTTTAAAGAGAGAGAGAGAGAGCAAGGGGGAGGAGCAGAAGGAGAGGGAGAGAGAGAATCTCCAGAAGACTCCCTGCTGAGCCTGACGCCTAACTTGGGGCTAGATCTCATGACCCTGAAATCATGGCCAGAGCCAAAATCGAGAGTCAGATACTTAACTGACTGAGCCATCCAAAGCACCTGATTTATCTGACCTTTAATAAATTAACTCATTTAATCTTTAAATTCTATAAAACAAGAAATATCGATTTTATTTAGCAACGGCAAGCAAGGCTGGGCATTAATTAAGTTGATTAATTAAAACCCAGGTTCTTAAAAACTATGCTCTACTTTCCCCTGGTATAAAACTCAGATTCTTTACCATCAGTGGACTATTAGATAAGGGTAGGTGCCCCAGTGTGTCATTACAATACACCCACTAAGTTGTTTTACCATCCTGCATTGCAACTCAGACAAGTATGCAAGTATCAGGAGAATGTCCTTCTTAAAAGCACTCAGCTATTTATTCATTCGCTCAATGAATATATATTGAATATTTATTTTCTAGGTACCGTTCTATTCCACGTGCTGGGCAGAAAGATATGTAAAATGTATATATCTCCATTGAATGAACTAGGAATAATTTTCATGCAAAAGTATGATTATTATCCTTGTGGAATATAAGATTAAGACAACTACACGTGAACAGAGGGAAAAGCTTTAACTAAGGACGTTTAGATGTTCTGCAATTTTCCTGTTAGTATTTGCCACTCATTCATTTATTTACTCAACTGCTATAGTTTACTAAAATCAAGCACTAATATATGCACAAAAAATAATTGAGAAATTTTAATACCTTTTTATGCAAGTCAAAATAAGACTTCTATTATTCAATTTGCATTCAATTCAAGTCAAGGACTATCAGTGTTCCCTTACAGCATAATTTCATAATTACTAACTTAGTAGAATTCACATCTAAAAGAGGAATTTGTATTTATACTTTGGATATATTTAGAATATTTTTGGTAACAAAAGAATGATGTTTATAGCTACCATATTAAGAGTCTTTGCTGTGTAGCATTCTATTTTGTATTTCAAATGATTATATCCTTTATTATTCATAAAAACTATGAAACATATTCATTTGCCCTCTATCTGCTGAAAATTCCCAACCCCATATTTTAACTTTATTTTAGATGAGAAAACATAAACTAAAAAGGCTCAGCACTTGCTTAAGTTCACACATAATGATGAGCATTAAGTAAAAGAGCCAGTTTTGAGTACAAGCATTTTTGCTTCCAATTCTAAATATCTCCAATAACATGAAACTATGATATGTTATTCATCCTCTATGATCTGTTATTCAGTCAGAGAAAGTATCTAAAGCATGCTTTATAGAATATCCTTCTGAACACAATTTGGGAAATTAGTTCTATTCAATTTGACTGACTGCCATCATTTGGCCAGAGGAAGGAAGTTAATGCTACATATGAAAGTTTACTGAGGGAGGTACAAGAGAAGAAGGCATTTGATATATATCCATTCAAATATCTCACTTTTGATCAACAAAACATGTCATAAATAATATTTTAAATATCATACACTTTGTTATTTTGTGCATGGTATTCATAAGGAAAAAAAGACTCTTAGAGATACATAAAGTTAAACAAATATAATATTTGTCAGGGAAGGGGGAAAATTGCCATGACGAAACCACTAATAAATCTGTGAAGCATTCTGAGAGCAAAAATTTTTTTCATCTTTCTGAAATATTATCTATAATGTATATGTGCAAGTCTTCAGATTGCTAATATAACTGTACCTTCTCATTCTATTTAAGAAATATGAAACTGAAATGGAATTCTGCCGGAGATTAATAGGAAAAAAAGATAATGAAAATGTGACTTCCATACAAAAATCATCTGATCTAGAAAGAAATAGGTATTGGCTTTGTAGAGCTGTAGCTTTTTACTTCTGAAAAGTTATATTCTTTCAACTTAAAAGTAATTATATATGAATGAGGGAAGGAAACATTTCTATGAAAAGAATGTACTATATATGAATCATTTTGAAAGAGGGTTTTCTTATAGAATAATCCACAACATAACTAAGAAGAGTGTAGAAGGATAATAATATTTATTAACCTGAATATGAAGAAAATTTTAGTTATATGAAATAATTTTTTAAAATTTTATTTTATTATGTTATGTTACTCACCATACAATAACATCATTCGTTTTTGATGTAGTGATCTACAATTCATTGTTTTCGTATAATACCCAGTGCTCCATGCAGTACGTGCCCTCCTTAATACCCATCACCTGGCTAGCCCATCCCCCACCCCCCTGCCCTCTAAATCAAACCCTCAGTTTGATTCTTGGAGTCCATAGTCTTTCATGGTTTGTCTCTCCCTCCGATTCCCCCCCCCATTTTTCCCTTCCTTCTCCTAATGTCCTCCATGCTATTCCTGATGTTCCACAAATAAGTGAAACCGTATGATAATTGACTTTCTCTGCTTGACTTATTTCACTTAGCATAATCTCCTCCAGTCCCATCCATGTTGATGTAAATTTGGGTATTCATCCTTTCTGATGTGGTCCATTGTATATATGGCCCACATCTTCTTTATCCACTCATCTGTTGAAGGCATCTCGGCTCTCTCCACAGTTTGGCTATTACAGACGTTGCTGCTATGAACATTGGGGTGCATATGGCCTTCTTTTCACTACATTTGTGTCTTTGGGGTAAATACCCAGTAGTGCAATTGCTGGGTCATAGGATAGCTCTATTTTTGATTTTTTGAGGCACCTCCACACTGTTTTCCAAAGTGGCTGTACCAACTTGCATTCCCACCAACATTGTAAGAGGGTTCCCCTCTCTCCACAACCTCTCCAACATTCGGTGTTTCTTGCCTTGTCAATTTTGGTCATCCTAACTGGTGTAAGGTGGTATCTTAATGTGGTTTTGATTTGAATTTCCCTGATGGCTAATGATGATGAATATTTTTTCAAGTGTCTATTAGCCATCTGTATGTCTTCTTTGGAGAAGTGTCTGTTCATGTCCTCTGCCTATTTTTTGACTTGATTATTTGTTTTTTGGGTGTTGAGTTTGAGAAGTTCTTTATAGATTTTGGAAATCAGCCCTTTATCTATAGTGTCATTTGCAAATATCTTCTCCCATTGTGTGGGTTGCCTCTTTGTTTTGTTGACTGTTTCCTTTGCTGTGCAGAAGCTTTTTATCTTGATGAAGTCCCAAAAGTTCATTTTTGCTTTTGTTTCACTAGCCTTTGGAGACGTATCTTGAAAGAAGTTGCTATGGGCAATGTCAAAGAGGTTACTGCCTATGTTCTCCTCTAGGATTTTGATGGACCATTCTCTAACACCATACACAAAGATAAACTCAAAATGGATGAAAGACCTCAATGTGAGACAGGAATCCAACAAAATAATTTTTTAAAAGTAAATCTTTTCTATGTAATTAGATCATCAATAGCAGGGAACCCTGACAGGTTTTAGACCACATAAACTAAACAGTACAATATAGATGGTATAAATTTAAACAAGACAAACTAAGGAAAGCAAGACCAAAACTGTCATAACAGGAAGTGTAATCAGTTAAATGACTCATTAGAAAATCTAAATAGCATTGAAAAATTAGACATTCATGAAGTGTTACTAGGTCCTCAAAAGCATAAAAATTATACTGGTTTCTATGGTATTTATAAAGTCAAAATATTTTTCAAACTGTCACCTATATTAATTATATTTTGAAAAACAAAAAGTACATAAAAGGAGAATCCAAATATCCACCTTATTTTCCATTACTGTGAAACTACAAAAGCAAATCAGTTCACTCATACAACCAACTACGAAAAGCACTTATGATAATTTATGATCGTGGAAATACCTACATAATTCTAAATGTGCAGCCCCCAATTTCCTGAATGGACTCAAAAGTCATTTTTCAACTGTTAAATCTTTTTTAAAAAATTTGCCTTAATCATTCAGATATTTCTTCTATTTTACAGAGAAGACATATGAAACAAATCTCAGATTTCAAAGTAAATTCATATTAGAGCTATTTGTGGTTTCCAAAATACCTTAATTGATTTTGCCATAGAAAGAATAGATATATTTCTACACCAAGATATAACTCTAAATTGTTCCAATTATATGTATTTTAGGACAACTTAGTGTCTGGACAAAACATGGAATTTTAATCTTCATTAATTTACACTTAATTTGCATAAACTATAAATTTGATTCTTTACCCACTGACAAATCAGTTAAAATAGCAAAGCAACCAGGAAGAAAATCTCTATCTTGATATATATTAAGGACACTATGATCCTTTAAAACAATCCCTTCCATTCAGTAACTAATAAAAAGACAAATTATGGAATATTGAAGCTACAAGTAAACTTGAAAGCCAGTTTACCCACTATGACATATCTAGATTTAATATATTCTTAGTAAATCATTCCTAAACACTATCACATCATTAGCTACCTATTCTTACCATTTTAAATACCATAAAATGTGAACATTGCTTAAGTAGAGATGATAGAAAACTGCCTAACTGTTCAACTACATGGAGTTTTAAAAATTAGTGTTACTCAATGTGTTTTAGCCAAATAATAATTCTATAAGTCATTAAAAGGATTTACATAAAACAAAGGCTCTTTGACAAAATAAGCTTGAAAAAAATCTGTGTTAACCAAATTTTAAAAATTTCTTCATGAAGAACTACATGGATGAGTTAATTTGTACATTGTAAATCCTTAAGGTGATATGTTATGTTGTTTTTCCAAATGTATTTAACCACAGAATATATCCGGAATACCTTATGGGCTAATGGTTTTGCAGGATGTATTTTGAGAAAGTTGAATTTAATAACCTATAGTACATAGAAACAATAAAAAAAATTAAATAGTCATTCCAAGTGACACAAACTATTTAAAGGAAAACTTTGTGAGTTAAGCAGATTACAATATAGAGTATTATTAATTAATTAATTTATTTATATTTATTTACTGTGTAATATATATTCATATTATATTTATAATGTTATGAAGGCCAATTTAAACTTCATAAAATTGCACTAATTCACTTTTTAAAAAATCCATTACAACCATGCCCTGCAGTCTACATACATTTAAAGAAAATTTACTTTACATACCCTGATCTTAAAAACCTTCATAAAGTTTGCACTACATTAAATGTTCAAACAGTAAGCAAAGGATACATTGAAATCCACATTCTCTCCATAAAACTGTTCCTTGGACTTTGACTTCTCCAATTAAATTTTCACTTATTTGCCATAATATATTAGAGCTCATGTTTTTCTTTATCCGTTTTTCCTTTGAAAGAAATTCCCTAAGGCAAATTCTCTCCAGTTTTTGGAATGATACTGTCTTAAATTATTGGGGACAGATTTTAATACTACATGTTTATCGTGTTACATTTTATTTGCTCCCACAAAGAAAATTAAAATCCGGAAATAATTTGAAATCACATGTCAGAAGGAAGCTATTAACTAGGTCTGATTTCCAAGTTGAAAAAGCATCCAAAAATCATGTAAGACAGCAGTCTTATCATTGAATAGGAGCACTACGCATGCCAAATTTAACTTTCCTTTCTCACTTTTGTTAAAAGTAGGTGTGAAAGTGCATCTCAGTTTGCTGGAAAAGTCCTATTGTATCCATTTTTCTGGTATGATTTTTCATAGCATCCTTTTTCACTCTCGTAAGTGTCTCAAGTTAGTTGATACATTGTATGGTCACTGTTCCCACCATTTACCCATCTCATGTGCAGAAAAGGTCCATAGGCTTTATAATCTGATCAAACAAGCTTTAGAGCTGACTTTCAGAATTTGTTATTATTTGTTATGTAAATTACTCTCCAACTTATGGATCTAATGTTCAGTCAGGTAACTTAATCCTAAAATTACAGAAGCAGAAATTATTTAAAAATTCCAAGTTGTGCCTACTCTACTACCTCTATTATATATGTATATAGAGATAAATTTCTTCCTCCACTAACCTTCTGCTTTTCCCTTTGAAGTACTCCACCATTTAGTGTGTTTTTTGGTTGCTTTTTTTCTTTGCTTGTTTTGATTTGTTTTATATTGCCTCAGGGACAGCTAACATAATGACTTTAGTGCTTTTAAGATTTGGAAATTTTAAAGAGTGACTTTGAGGTTATTTCTGCTTTCTACTCTGCCATGTCTCCCTGAGGGAATAAATCCCAAATGGACAATAAAATTAAATGAGGTCAGAAAAGGGGAGAATAAAGAGAACATATTGAATGAAAAAACAATATTTAAAATTTATTTTTCTATCCCACTTCTTTTATTAAATATTTTTCACTAGGCATTAACAAATGAGCAGGAATGGAGATTGAAAACAAAAAAGCACAAAATAAATTTTGTTTAAGGAAAGAATTCTAGTCACAAAAATACATTAAAAATTGTTTGCTGGTAATGAAACTTTGTTTTAATTGAAAAAAGCATCGTAATCATAACTTGTCATTGAATGTAGTGATGATCACTATGAAAATACAACTTTTATCTTCATGATTGTGCTAGCTAAGATCTTTTGACTACAAGAAACAAAGAATCTTTGCAAAGCTTTATATAAAAAAATAATTTTACTATCAACTCACTCCCCAAAGATAGAAAATCAATTCCCACTCCCAATCCCCCAAACTATAGTAAATATTTCATCTTTTGACTAAGATGGACCATCATGTAGCTGTCTAATTCTTCTTATTTGGATCTCTTCATAGAATTAATTTTAATTCACTATGCTTTGGTAGATTGAAGACTATTATTACAGATAGGTCTGTAAAATCTTATAATGTACAGTTACTTTTATAGAAATGGTATTCAACTTGAAACCTCTACTCTTTTTTTTTTTTTGAAACCTCTACTTTACTCCATGATGTATTTATGGCTTCAGCACAAAGAAGGTACTCTATAAATCAACTGTCCTATTTTAATCCTGTTAATATTGACTTTTGCAACTGATTATGGTTTTTTTTGTTTAGTTCTATAGGATGCTCATAGGCAGACATACAGAAATTAATAAGTATGTTTTCTGTAATAACCTTGTCCTTTATTTCATTAATTTTTCTACTTTTATTTTTCCTTCTTCCTAGTATCTTTGTTTTTTAAATCTTGTTATGTTATATATTATTCCATAAAATGCCACAAATTGTTTTAAGAATAAAGTAGGCTATAAATGATGCTATACCTCATATTTTAAAATATATATATTTTGGGGTGCCTGGGTGATTCAATCCGTTAAGCGTCTGACTCTTGATTTCAGCTCAGGTCTTGATGTCAGGGTTGTGAGATTGAACCCTGTGTCAGGCTCTGCGCCAAGTGTGGAGCCTGCTTAAGATTCTCTCTCTTTCCCTCTTCCTCTGACCCTCCCCCCAACAATATATATATATATATATTTAAAATTATAGAAAATAATGTTTCTTATTAATTTTCTTCTAAATAGGAGTGCATTTTTATATGATAAAATATATTGTGTATATTGTGTATTTCAGAAAAGTAAAGGAGAAAAGAGTATGTTGATTGTAATATTTGCTCAACTTTCATATCAATTTATTTCATATTTACTTTCTCAAACTCTCAGGCATTATTTTATTAGATATATTATTTGCATTATGTACTATATGACATATAGTATATTATTTATATTATAGGCATTATATATATTACATACAGTTTATCTTTAAGTTATCTGTTTTTTAATAAAGGAATAATATTGCAGTTTTATAGAATTGATTTAGTCATATCTTAATTATGTATCTTCAGCAGAAAACATTTATAACAAAAAAGTTGGTGTTAATCTTCCTGCTGTATAGTGCAAAATACTACTCCACATTGAAGCATATCCAACAGCTGTCTTATGCCAGGAAAGCCCAAGCATTATAACCTCTTCCAGCTGTAGGGTAACAAGGGAGAAAAATATGTGTAAGAGTAAACATATACTTCCTGTCTAAATATCTTTTGTCTCTGGGTTTTTAAAGTGAAGTTGCTGCTACTATTTCCAGCACAAGAATAACAACTAGCAGCATGACTTACATTGGGCTCATTTTGATAATCCTGGCTTCTGCTCTACCATTTAAAATATTTCCTTGTTACCCCTTTATCTCAGATTGTCCTCTTGATGGAAGACTCTCCAGAGGACACCAAGAATTTAATAAACATAAAATTGAACTCAATAATTCTAAACAAGTGAGCAACTCGTGATGATGAGCATGATGGCAAGTGCCCACACTATTCAATTTGACAGATGGTTTATGAGCATAAATGAACAAGGGAATAATGCTTGGATACATACTCCTGATCTTTCTATAGAAGTTAATATAACTTACTTGGGTCACTGCTTAGTGGAACAACAGCAATAAAAGCAGATCTTAATTATTACATTGGTCACACTCTGATGCAGAGCAGCTTAGAAATCTGCATTAGAAAGTACTAAGTTGAAAGACAAGTTTTACTTGAAGATAAATTCTCAGTAAATGATGTGTCTTGTAGAAAAATCTGAAAATTTAGACTTCTTGATGTACAGCAAAAGACTATATGAACGTGGTAATAGCCACAGAAAGATTATTGACAATCACCTCTTTAGTCCAATACATCCTACTGAATTACGATCACTGTCAATGACATCATCTTAAAAAATAATCAAGGCGTGGGCGCCTGGGTGGCTCAGATGGTTAGGCATCTGCCTTCGGCTCAGGTCATGATCCCAGGGTCCTGGGATCGAGTCCCGCATCGGGCTCCCTGCTTCTTGGGAGCCTGCTTCTCCCTCTGCCTCCCTCTCTCTCTCTCTCTCTGTCTTTCATGAATAAATAAATAAAATCTTTAAAAAAAATAATAATCAAGGCATGGTAGTATATGCACAGATACACATTTAAATCTCTATCAGTAATCTATATTAATTACCCTCCTGGCACTCCTAAATGTTCAAAAAACACCCCAATGAGGATTATGTTATTATCCCCACTTTAAATATAAAGAAAACTGACTTCAGTCAGGGTAAGTAGCTCCAAATCCCAAATCTGATATATAGCAATAAAATTGCTCCAAAAAACTCATGGAAGACATGGAGAAAGTCAAGAAAATACTGTATGCAAAATAATAAATAAATAAAAATAAAACAAAAACAAAAAAATCCAAAAAGAAAAAAAAGAAAAGAAAATTATGTATGAACAAAATGGAAATATCAATAAGGAGATCAAAAACTTAAAGAGAAGACAAAACAATTCTGGACAGCTAATGCAAAACAATGAAACTGGATCACTTTCTTACACCATATAGAAAAATAAATTCAAAATGTATTAAAGACCTAAACGTGAGACCTGAAATCATAAAACTTCTAGAAGAGAGCATACGCAGTAATTTCTTTGACATCAGCCATAGCAACATTTCTCTAGATATGTCTCCTAAGGCAAGAGAAACCAAAGCAAAAACAAACTACTGAGACTGCAACAAAGTAAAAACCTTTTGCACAGCAAAAGAAACCATTAACAAAACAAAACACAAGCTTCTGAATGGGAGAAGATACTTGCAAATGGTAAATCCAGTAACAGGTTAATATACAAAATAAATAAAGAACTTACACAACTCAACACTAAGAAAACCACCAAAAAATCCAATTTAAAAATTGGCAGAGGACCTGAATAGATATTTTTATGAAGAAGACATACAAATAGCCAACAGACACAAGAAAAGATGTTTAACATCACTAATCATCAAGGAAATGGAAGTTAAAACCACAAAGAGATATGTTACACCTACCAGAATGGCTATAATCAAACAGACAAGAAAGACAGTGCTGACAAGAATGTGAGGAGAAAAAAGAACGTTTATACACTGTTGGTAGAAATGTAAATTGGTATGGTCACTGCAGAAAACAGCATGGAGGTTACTCAAAAAATAAAAATAGAATTATCATATGATTTAGTAATTCCACTACTGAGTATTTATCCAAAGAAAACAAAAACACTAATTTGGAAAGATATATGTGTCCCTATGTTTATTGCAGCATTGTTTACATTAGCCAAGATAAGGAAGTTGCCCAAGCATCCATCAATTGAAGAGTGGATAAGGAAGATATGGTATATATATACACAGACACATATATAAGCATCTGAGAACCTTAACAAACCCTATGAATATAAACATCTAAAAAGCTTAACATACCCTATGGATTCAAAAAGATCCACAGTGAGACAAATTATAATCAAGGTTGTTGAAAGACAAAGACAAAGACAAAGAGAAAACCTTGAAAGCAGCAAGAGAGAAGCAATTTGTTATGTGATCTTAATAAGATTCTCAGCAGATTTCTCACCAGAAACTTTGGAAGACAGAAGACAATGGGCTTGATATATTAAAAGTACTGAAAGAAAAACAAAACAAAACAAAACAAACAAACAAACAAAAACAACCCTGTCAATCAAGAATCTTATTTGGGGCAAATTGTCCTTCAGAAGTGAGGGAGGAATTAAGTGATTCCAGATAATGCAGAGTTGTTATTATTATTCGACCTTCCTGTAAGAAAAGCTAACTAGAAACCTACAGGTTAATATATAAGGACACTGGACAGTAATTCAAAGCTGTAAGAAGAAATAAAAATAACAGTAAAGGTAAAAACATGGGAAATTATAAAACTAATTATAACTTTGATTTGTAATGCCATATTTTTTCTGCATAATTTTGTGTGTTATTTTAGTTAATTGATAAATTCAGGTAGAATGTTATAACTTTAGGATGTAAAATGGTAACCACAGAGAAAATAGCTATAAAATATATACAAGAGAAAATGAAAAGGAAATTAAAACATTACCCTACAAAAACATCAACTAAACACCAAAGTAAATAGAATGTAGAAAATGAAAGACAAAAATCTATAAGGCATATAGAAAACAGATAGCAAAAGACCATGAAGGACATTACATATTAATACCAACTCAATTTGGTGAGAAGATATAATAATAATAATAAACATTTGCACACAGAACTTCAAAATATATAAGCAGAAATTGACAGAATTAAAGATATAAATGCACGGCTCTTTACTAATAGTTAGAGACTTCAATACCTCACTCTCAATAATGGATAGAAGAAATAGAGTTTTTGAATGACACAGTAAGCCAACTAGATCTAATGAACAAATACAGAATACTCTACTTAAAAGCAACAGAATACACATTCTTTTCAAGTGAACATGGGACATTTCCCAGGATAGACCATATATTAGGCCACAAATGAAGTCTTAAATTTTTTTTAAATAGATATCATACAAAGTATTTCTTCAGTCATAATGGGATAATTTTAGCAATCAATAACAGAAGGAAATTTGGAAAATCCACAAACTTGCAGTACCAAAAAACACACTCTTTAACCAATGGATCAAAGAGGAAATCATAAGAGAAATTAGAAAATACTTAGAGACTAAATAAAACTAAAACACAATTAACACAATTTATGGGTCACTGTGAAAGCAAGGTTAGGGAGAAATTTATGGCTATCAATGCCTGTATTAAAAAAAGAAGAAAGATCACAAACCAACGGCCTAACTTTACAAACTAGAAAAAGAACACACTAAATATAAAGATTGTAGAATGAAAGAATAAAGATTAAAATAGAAATAAATCAATTAGAAAAGAAAAACAATAAAGAAAATCAATAAAACCAAAAATTAGTTCTTTGAAAAGATCAACAAATTGACAAATCTTTGGCTAAATTGACTAAGAAAAAAGAAAAAATACTCAAATTACTAAAATCAGAAATAAAAGTGGAGACATTATCACCAATTCTACAAAAATAAAAGGACTATAAAAGAATATGATAAACAATTTTACACCAAAAAATTGGATAACCTAGGTGAAATGGACAAATTCCTAGCAACCCAAAACCTACCAAGACTAACTCATCAGAAAATAGACTTATAGACTTATAAATAGGAAGGAGATTGAGTCAGTAATCCAAAATCTCCTGACAAAGAAAATCTCTGGACCTGATGGCTTCACTGATAAATTTTACCAAACATTTAAAGGAAAATCAAAACCAGTCCTTCTCAAACTTTTCCAAAAATTGAAGGTATGAAACACTTCCTAACTTGTTCTGAGGCCAACATTACCCTGATACCAAAGCCAGAGACACTATAAGAAAACTACAGGTTAATATCCCTGACGAATATTGATGCAAAAATTCTCAACAAAATACTAACAAACCAAATTCAGCAGCATATTAAAAGGATTATACACCATGAGCAAGTGGGATTTATTCCTACAGTGCAAGGGTGGTTCAACATACAAAAAGCAGCAATGAAATACACTACATTAGCAGAATGAAAAAAAAAAAAAGATCATTTCAGTCAATGAAGAATAAGTGTTCACCAAAACTGAATGCCCTTTCATGATAGAAATACTCAACAAACCAGGAAAAGAAGGAGAAGGAGACTATCTCAACATAATAAAATCTATATATATGAAAAACCCATAGCAAACATCATACTTAATGGTGAAAGCTTGAAAGCTTTTCCTGTAAGATCAGGAACAAGGCAAGGATGTTTGCTTTCAACATTTCCATTCAACATAGAACTAGAAGTGCTAGCCAGGGAACTTGGGAAAGAAAAAGAAATAAAAGGCATCCAAATTGGAAAGGAAGAAGTAAAATTATTGGTTCCCAGATAATATGATCTTATATGTAGAAGATCCTAAATACTTCACATAAAATTGTTAGAATTAATAAGCAAATTCGGCAAATTAGCTGGATACAAAGTCAACACACAAAAGTCAATTGCATTTCTGGATAACAATGTACAATCTCAAAGGGAAATTAAAAGAACAATTTCATATTCAATAGCATGAGAAAATACTTAGGAATTAACCAAGGAGGTGAGAACCTAGTAAAATAAAAGCTATGAAACGTTGCTGAAAGAAATGTAAAAAACCACAAATTAATGGAAAGACATCCCATGTTCATGAATTGGAAGACTTAGTATCAGTAATACCCAAAGTGATCCACAGATTTGATGCAATCCCTACCAAAATCCCAATGATGTTCTTGGCGGTATATCCATTCTAAAAGTTATATGGAATCTCCAGGAACCTCAAATAGCCAAAACAATTTTTAAAAGGAAAATAAACCTACAGGAATCAGACTCCTTACTGCAAAATTTACTAAACTGCTAAAGTAATCAAAACATTGTGCACTGGCATAAAAACTGAAATGTAGATCAATGGAATAGAATAGAGAGCCTAGAACTAAACCTTCACAAATATGGTCAAATGATTTTCAAGAAGAGACCAAGATAATTCCATGGGGCAAGAACAGTTTTTCAATTAGTAGCGCTGGGAAAATTGGATACCTAATGTGAAAGACTGAAGTTGGACCTTACTTAACACTATACAAAAATTAACTCAAAAGGGATCAAAGACCTAACTATAAGATCTAAATTGTAAAAGTCTTAGAAGAAAACTTAGATAAAAACTTCATAGCATTGGATTTGGTGAATATTTTTTGGATATGACACCAAGGGTACAGGCAACAAAAGAAAAAATAGGCAAACTAGACTTCTTGAAAATTAAAAAAAAAAAATACATCAAAAGGAACTGTCAGGGCGCCTGGGTGGCTCAGTTGGTTAAGCATCTGACTCTGATTTTGGCTCAGATGGTGATCTCAGGGTCATGAGATTGAGCCCCATGTCTAGCTCTGCACTCAGCGGAGAGTCTGCTTGAGATTCTCTCCCTCTTCCTCAGCCTCTCCCCCTGCTTGTGCACATGCTCTCTCTCTCCCAAATAAATAAATAAATCTTTAAAAAAAAGATACTATCAGCAGAGTAAAAAGACAATCTATGGAAGGCAGTAATATTTGCAAACCACATATCTGATAAGGAATTAATATCCCCAACATATAGAGGACTAATAAAACTCAACAAAAACCAAACAACTTGACTTAAAAATAGGCAAACTTATATAGACATTGCTCCAAAAAAGATAATGGCCAATAACTACATAAAAATATGTTCAACATCACTAATCATTAGAAAGATGCAAGTCAAAACTACAGCAAGATGTCCCCTCATACCCATTAGGATAGCTACTATCAGAGAACAAAATAGAGCAAAACCAACCAACCAAACAAAACCCAGAAAGTAATGTGTTGCTGAGAACATGGAAAAATTGGCATTTTTTTGTGCACTCTTGATGGGAATGTAAAATGGTGGAGCTTCTATGGAGAACAGTTAAGTGGTTCCTCAAAAATTTTAAATAAAAATGCTCTACAATCCAGCAACTCCATTTCTGGGTATATACCAAAAAAAAAATGAAAGTGGAGTCTCAAAAGATATTTGTACACCCATGTACAAAGCAGCATTATTAACAATAGCAAAAAAGTCAGAGCAATCTATTTCTATTGGTAGAAGAATGGATGGGAAAAATGTGGTGTATATATACATATAATTGAATATTATTCAACTTTAAAAAGGGGAAAAAATCTGACACATGCTATAACATGGATGAACCTTGAGGACATTATACTAAATGAAATGATTCAATCACAAAAAATTTTTAAAAACACAAATATTGTATGATTTCACTTACATGAAGTATTCAGAGTAGTCAAAATCATAAAGACAGAAAGAATGGTAGTTGCCAGAGGCTGGGGAGTAAAGAGTATGAGGAGTTCTTGCTTAATGGATATATAGTTTCAGTTTTGCAAAATGAAGAGATTTCTGGTGATGGATGGTGGTGATGGTTGTACAACAACATGAATGTACTTAATACCACTGAACTGTATACCTAAAAACTTTTGAAATGGTAAATTTGATGTGCATTTTACCACAATAAAAAACACACTGAAAAAAATGGTAACGACATATCGGAACCTAAATTCCTAACTCCTAGTAGGTAATTTTCCCCCTACTTATGCTACTCTATTGTTATGCCATATGTTGTAGGTTTCAACCTCCCTTTTTCTGTTACATTCTTCCTGTCACTCTTATAATCATGTTTACATCTCTCTCCTCCTTCAAAAGAAAGTAACAATAGCCCTTTCTTATCCCCAGTGTACTATTCCTCCTTAATTTCCCTTCTTGATTCCTAGACAGTAGCTCAATTATCACCTCATGCTGAGTTGTCCAGGTTACTCTCTGTGCTACTTACTTTATGACTGCATTCACATCTCTCCTGTAGTTCTTATTATGTTGCTAAAATAACTTGTTTTCATATCTTGTTCTGACATAATGTGAACACTTACAGGGCAATTGCTTCATGACATTACTCTCTGTGCCTACAGTACATGGTCTGGTCCCCAAATCAACATTTTAAAAATGAATAAAATATGTATTAATACAAATTTTATTTATATACAAAAATGTGATAATTTGGATTTAATAACTTACAATTTCTGTTTATCCATAGCAAGGATTCAATAGAAACTATTTGCGTTCTCTGTGGGACTCTAGCTGTGGAGGGCAGCTTTCCTTTTGCTTTTGACCTCCTTTTCCATCTAGAATGTTTCTCTTCTCCAAGTATTCAAAGAGTACTCAAAAGAGTATCTGAATCAATATATAAATGTTCTATGGCAAAAACAAGAGTATTCACCACATATATAAATGTTCTATGGCAAAATAGAGTATATTCCAGATGGGTTGTGGTTTTCTCTTTTGAGTTGATATGTAGGCAACTCCCACAAGTTTGAGGGGAAACTTATACATCAAAAACTGTCTCTAGGTTCTAATTTCTCTCTACCCCAAGCATTTTTAATAGGGGCGATATCATTCTTAAGGTTATGAAAAATTTTTCTGAGAGGCAAAATATCTTACAAACATAAACAGATATGCAGTATATTTATGTTATTAAAATGTCAGGCAGAGGGATATTTGGAAAAAATGCCTAAAAAGGCTCTTTAAGGGGCAATAATAAAGACAAGTTTGAGAAACATTGTTCTACTTTAAATGTCTGGTGACCATTTTTTCCCATCAATGTGCAGATTTATCACCATCATCCAACAAGACTATTTGTAATATAAGGTAAAAAAAATCAGAAAATCATCAGATACAAACTGTATAATTGAGGTGGCTCACAGGTACCATCACTGGCAGTTGCACCCATACATTTAAAGGGTAAAATAACCCTTTCTTGTTACAATTTGTCTTTATTTCAAAGGAAACATTTAAAAGATAAATGCATTAAAAAAATCATAGAGATCCTGTCTTATGTTGCAGTCATATGCACCCATCTTCCCCACATTTGTCTTGGGTCCTCCCAATGACAGTTATCTTTATACCTTTGGAAAAATGGCTTTTTTCCCTTGTTGAACTTCAAGGTGCAAGTTCATTGGTATCCAGCCAGTGTTTCTAGTGTCTTGGGCCACATCACCCAATTGTCTGGCCTGTATTCCCCTGAACGGGAGATTTCTAAAAGCTGTTTGTGATTATCTCACATTAGGAGATAAGGAAAAGATAGCTAGTGTCTGTTTTATATGAACCCAAACTACTTCACTTAAAAAAAAAAAGCAAAAATTTAACATGTTGTATTAATCAGCAAGATGTTTTAATTTTGCTATTACTAAACTTTGCCTCCCTAGGCAAGATAAAACAGTGGAGCCAATCACAGTAAGATCCCTACTTCTAATTCATGTGTCTGATGTGTAAATAAGTCACCAGCATGAAGTTTCTGCATCTGAGATACAACCCTGCGGGGAGAACTTTTGAGGACCAAGACCTGCCTCTAACCCACGAGAGCAAAGAGCAAGCAGACGGTAGGAAGGGCACCATAGGAGACCAACAAATTCCTAGTCCAGTTGGAACCTGTTTAAAGGCTTCCCTAAGACTCAGCTGGATTCTTTTCATTTTCTCCTGGCAAGAGCCTTTGCAAAGCAATAAAGCCATTGGTCGATCCGGATCATATGACCTTGCATCTCCTGTCTCCACTGTGTTGCTCCTGAAGGGACATACCTGGACTATGATTATATTCTGCCTTAGCAAAAGGGATAGGAGATTGAGCTGAATGGACTTCTGCCCATTATTCTTTTTTGTTTACTGCATCTGATAAATATATTACTTTTTCTTTATTGCATATAGGATATATATGGATTGAAAGGCATATATATTTTTTTTCAATGTGGATCAAATAGAAATATTTATAATTCCTCTGGCTTAAGCAGAGTCTCTCTGTATAATTCTCTTTTTCTCCTCCCCTAAATAGGGAGTCCAAGAATTATAGAAATTTAGGGCCAACCGTGTATATAAGATCATCTGGATTCCCTAGAACAAGGGCTTTCCTTCTAATCCAAACGCTTCATTTTACAAATAAGCTCAGAAAAATTGTTTTCCCAAAGATTCTACAGTTAGTTCCTGACAGGTCTCACATCAGAACTCAAGCCTACTGATTCTCCATCCAGCACTTTTTCCACCATGAATATCCTGCAAGCCACCCCCATTCATTAACTCTCCACCCCCACTCCAATTCTCCATACCTATTTCTTCCTTGAAGTTGCTCCCATTTGGCTGTTTCTCCATTTTGTGTATCAACATCCTATTTCTCAAAAAGCACTGTAACACTGTTTAATTATCCATCAGGCATCTCTGCCCCATCACTAAACTGAAGCTCTCTTCATTTTTCCTTTTCTCTATATATGACTCCCTTACAGCATCATGCTCTCACACTTCCAAATTGTTCCTACAAAAATATTAATAACACATTAATTGTGAATTCAATGTTTCCTGAATAGTCATTTTCTTCACTGACCTTTGATTTGGATTTCCAACTCTCTTTAGATACCACTGAGGGTCCTACAAGCACTCACATTCCACTTTCTAAAAATGAACCCATTATCTTGCTATGCGCTCTTACCACATTCCTTCTCCTCTAGTGTTCTTTGTGTATTGTAAGACAATCACATTTGCCAAGTCACTTAGACAAGAAACTGAATAGATATCTTTGATTTTTCCCTCTTTTTTTCTTATATATCCTATATGCAAATGGTCAGCAAACCCTAGAAACTACTGCCTAAATGTCTCTCAAATGTATCCCCTCTGTTCTAGTTTCATTACCCTTGACCAAGTTTAGGTCCTCATTGTCTTTCATCTGAACCATGACAATGGCATCCCAAAGTGCCCTGTCTCCCCTTTCTAATCCATATTCCCCAATGCTGCCAGAATTCTCTTCCTAAATCATAGATTTAATTATATGAGCCTTACATATTAAAAATTCCCTACATATGTTAAGTCTTCATTTTATATCTTGATTTAAAGAGGGTTTAAGTTACCTCACAGAAACAGGTGAAAAAATGAAACATTAAAAAATAAAGCATTTGAAGGGGAAGAAAAATAAGATGAAGCCAGAAGTGAAGATCAATCCCTTGAACCCTGTGTTTCCTACTGACAGACACAAATTTGGCTCTAAGTTTTAGAATAGGGAGCAAAAAAGGAAATACGACTTTTGATAACTGTTTCTACATATGTTGGCTTCTTCTGGTTGATTGTAAGTTTCTTGTGGGAAGTTACATGTGCTTTTGTGTGTTTAATTTTTCTATTCACCAGAATTTAGTGTAATGCTTTGTCTACATGGGCAGAAATACTGCCTCTCATGAAATACACAATTCTGCCTCTTTAATATCTTGAAACTCATACCATTATTTCTCATTGGTGTTTGCATAAACAGTACAAATTAGTTAAGTGCTGAATATGGTATGTAAAAAACATATGAAGTCAGAGGGGGAGACGAACCAGGAGAGATGATGGACTCTGAAAAACAAACTGAGGTTTCTAGAGGGGAGGAGGGTAGGGGGATGGGTTAGCCTGGTGATGGGTATTAAAGAGGGCACATTCTGCATGGAGCACTGGGTGTTATGAACAAACAATGAATCATGGAACACTACACCAAAACAAATTATGTAATATATGGTGATTAACATAACAATAAAAAATTAAAAAAAAACATATGAAGAGTCTATGTCCCTAATATACCACCTACTCCTAAACATTCACACACACGAGCCCACAGTTCAAAACATTAATAAGAAATCGTTTTTTCCTTTGACTTTCCTCACCTTGCTTTATACATTAAGTATTCTTTCCATAAATGATTTTACCAGGTAACAGTCTTTCTTCAGAGCTACATGATTTATTGAGAAACATAGTCAAGATTTCTACTCAGGTAAATACACTGTGGACATGACATAACTGTGTAAGCTCTCCACAGAACCAATGTACATACTCATGTAACTATCACTGTGCAATCAGGGTATATATGTCTGAGGGATGCATCTGATATTCACTTGGAAAATAAAGAGAAGCTATTATGAGAGATTATAGTTTGTCTTCTTAAAATTTATAATCTTCCTGAAATGATCCAGTTTCCCACAGTTGTGGGGCAAAGTGGCATACTTCTCACTCTTTTGAATAAAGGAGCTATATGCATTTCAGTTACGTTTTTCAATTTGTATAATTATTTGCGTTCGTTGTGAAAGTTGATGTCTATAGCTAGGCAAAATGGCATTTTATGTGTTTTTGTTGATGGATCTGGAAAGGGAAGAAACAAACTTCTTCATGCTGAAGAATTGATTGCAGCCATATGATCTTTTCAAAATTAGTGTGATTACCAGAAAAGGAAGCATCGTTAGTTTCATAAAGAAGATATTCCATTGAAAACATGAGCTTGAGCATCCACTGTGCGTAGCATCAGGTACTAATCACAGACACGTACTTCACAGGTCCTGGTGTTTTTGTTTGAAAGCTCTGCTGCCACAGCATCGTACAATCACCACCTCGACATATTGTTGACAAGAACTGCCAAGCACCTCGACTTCATTGCTCACACAAGAAAGCAACAGAGAGTTGGAAATGATCTCCAACATGACACCGCTTATACTTTTTTCAGCTGGAGCACAGATACTCTTCCATTTGTACCCTCTTAGCTAACTCCTAGAGTTTTTTCAACATTCCTCTAGTTCTAGGAAATGCAAATAAAATAAGAAATGTGTGGCTGTGACACCATTTTAAACACATGTCATCCATTCCATACTAAAACATGCTTTTGTTAGAGTATGGGTATCTCTTTCTTTCTCTTTTAATATTTTAGTACATAAAATATGAGAGGACTTGCACAAACAAGACAAAATATCACTCTGTGTATTTTTCAGGCAGGTTTGATTTTGATCCTGGGTTGGGGGGAGGGAGTTTTGCTAAATATGTACGATGTGATTTATTTCTGAATCTTTAACTCAGAATGATTTCCTGTTAGTGTTGGGTTTATTCAGTTTACCCTGATCCTAAGGGGAAAAGAAGTCTTCTCCAGTCTCAAACCTTCCTTTCTGTCTCCCAAAGCCCAGATTATTCTTGCTGTCTAGTAGAATTGTTCTTCCCTACATAGTAAGTAGCTTGTGCTCAGTCTTGAAAATGGAGTAGCAAAGTATCCTAGTGGGCATGGAGACACCAGGGCTAGGTAACACAGAGTTCTTTATCCCTAATACCTAGGACACTATAAGATACGCCATCTATGTTAATAAAAAAAATAAAAATAAAACACTATAAAAAAATATGCCATCTATGCCATTCATTTCCAAATATCAGTTGTTGATTTCATCTGTGGACTACTTTTACATTTTAAATAGCCAATAATAAAATATTCTAATACAAACAGCTTTTGTGGTATTCTTGCAATCACTTTCCTGCTTTTATCTTTTAAATGAGGCAAAACATAGAGCACAGCCTTCTGGTCATAACTGCTTTCTGAAATCAAGTAGTGTGAAACTATTATTAACTATTTCAGATTAGATAGATGCAATAAATAATTACTCAAATTCAAAAATTCAGTGCTAATGCATAAAAAGAAATATGCAAGCACCAGGTCCCCAGATATGATCCATGACCTAGGCTGGATTAAAAAGATTCAGCCCAGGGGTTTCTGTTTCTCATATTTCTTACAAGGAAGAGGGAGAAGGCATAAGAGTGGCCAAGTGGATGGATTTAAATAACATCAATTTCTGAAATGACCAGAGAATCCTCTGATAAGAATCTAAGCAGAGTCCAACAACACAATGTTATATAATGGGACTGCGAAACATAACTGATATCATTCTGTGTTCTTTTTATTTGTAGGAGTGAGTGGGTTTTAAAAATGAATTTAGGCAGATAATTCCGATAATTATGTATTTGAAACCATGCTTGCCACACAAGGCATTTCCCCCCCTTCCCTTTTATTGAAGGCTAATCGCAGACTATGTTCCATGTAGAAAATGTTTTTCCAAATCAATGGTTTGTTTTTCCACATGATATAAAATGTGTACTTCTGTTTGTGAAAGAATGTTTCAGAACTTGGTGTTTTCTTTTGATGAATAGCTTTCTATATTGTAGATTCTTGCTGATATATCATCTTATTCTTAGCTTAGATTATAAAAATATTCTTCAGGGGCACCTGGGTGGCTCAGTTGGTTAAACGTCTGCCTTCAGCTTAGGTCATGATCCCGGGGGTCCTGGGAGTGAGACCTGCATTGGGCTCCCCGCTCAGTGGGGAGTCTGTTTCTCCCTCTGCCTCTGCCCCTGCTTGTGCGCTCTCTCTCTCTCTCTCAAATAAATAAATAAAATCTAAAAAAAAATATTCTTCAAAAATTGATAAGTTCTGAATATGCATTAGAGTCTTAGAATATTACTTCAATTGCCATCCTATGTTGGTTATACAAATATACGGATGAACTGGCCTTGAAGCCGCCCACATCCTGGTACATACTAAACACAAATCAAACCTCCATTATGAAATAGGAATCAAATCCACATCCTCTGTGCCACACATTGAAATTCTTGCCTTTTTTAGCTAGTATATATGTCAGCTTTCTTTTTTTTTTCTTTTTGTGAACTCGCAGCCTCAGATGTTAGTTAAGTTTTAGTATTCTTCAAAAGCATTTATTTGAAAAACATGTGAATGGAAAATGAACATGCTAAACTAATTAGGATATGCAAATGTGGTTCAGTGGGACTGCTTTTTAAGTGAATCATACTCATTTGAATACACAAATAAAAGAAAATTTGTTTCAGTAACAATCTGGAAGTTAGTTCATGTGGAACAAATAAGGGCTTAAATTATAAGGATTAACTTTTCAGAATCTACTTTGCAGTTCACCTTTTTAATAGAAGGAAATGTAGACTCAAGCCAGAGGCCCCTGTTGGCATTCGGGGAGGTTTGGTGAGCCACAGAATACTTACCAAGTTCTTGTCCTCATTTAAAGTGAATGAAGACTGAGGAAAGCAAGTTCTGGTGATTTATTTATGTCTTTCAAGGCAATTTAAGGGCAAGCAGGTGCAAATCTAAAAAATTTCTCTTGTAAAAAAAATTTTAAATCATGGAATGGAAAATATTTGGCATGTTCTAATACTCTGTTCTTGATGCAGAAAAAACCACAAATGATATTAAAAGAGAGAAATAGCATTAAAAGAAAGGAGGGAATGACATTTAAAAAGATAAAAAGAACTCAAGGCAAAATAATGTATGAAAGAAATGGATTTTGAGGATACTTGGACTAGGAATATATCCCCACAGTACTAATGTTATATTTAATATTTTGGATTCACTTTATGAAGACAGAAAGGATTGGGATTTATTAAGTCATGGTTAAATCAAAGAATAAGCCATAATGACTAAAAATGTTATTTTAGCTCACTTTACTCCTTAATCAATATATGCACCTATTCTGTAGGGGTATTCCAGCTTTCTGTGCAGTTACTTATAAACCTGTTTAATTAAAAACACTGCTTTATTCCGATGACATAATTCAATACTTTATATTAGATCACTTACCCTTAGAATATTTAATAATGTTTCATTTGTTCCTCAAACTACAAATATTTGTTCAGCTCCAAAGATATGCCATTCACTCTCAAGGTGCCTTGGGGAATACAAAGGCGACTATGACATGGGCATGACCTACACTTAGCTGGCAGTCTTGTAGAAGAGACCATGTATAAAATACTCATTTTCCAAGAGAAACATGTCCAGCTAAAATGCTCTAGGTGTCTATCTACATCAGTTGATTTGCTTGATGGCTTTAGTTTTTGCCTAGAGGGGGAGTGAAAAAGAATATTGATACCCAAATGCTTTGGGGGACTGAGGAAAATAAAGCAATGGAAAGTAGCTTACATGTTGATTACCTGTTGATGCCAGAGGCTGATTTTGAGTCCCCATGGAGATGAAGAATACAAGAAGGAGCTAAAGGAAACATTTTCAGATGAGACTTCGGAAGTTTGGAACAAAGTGATACTGCTTTGGAGCATACATAGACATAAAGGTGTGATGCAAAGTTGGGGAAAGTCAGTCTCTTGTGATAATTTCCCTTTACCTTGGAATACTGTATGATTTCGTCCATTCAGTGGCCCCAAAAGGGATGGGCTGCATATAGTGGGAAAATCCTACAGATGGCTTTTTCTGAGATTAGCTTCAATAGACCATTAACAAGCCGATGTGGCACATCTGCTGTAGAAACTTGGTGGTAAAATAGCTTAAAGGTCTAAGTGTGCCACAGAGCACACAGAGGCCCTGCCATGAACTCTCAGAGAGAACTAGAGACTTTGTGGGATGGGAGTGATTTGGAGGCCTGAAGTCACACATTGACTTATGAGTCAATGAAATATAGGTATGCGTGTTGAAGTGAATTTCAAATTTACAGTTATTTAATTTCATCATAAACTATAATGTGACAAGTGCATATTACTGGCATAAAATGTGAGTTGTCTGATCTCAACAACCTAGTGTTTCTAGAATGTTCACTCTCTTGCAGAATGAGTGTGTAGACTAGGTAATTTGCAGTACAAAACCTCCGATAAACTACGTGGCTCTGAACTTAGTACATAAGAGAATAATTAATTATAAAGTTACATTCACTGAGTGATGTTTGTGTTTAATGAATTTTGACACCTAGACAGAGGAGAAAGGTAATAGACTGAGGTGGAGCAAGTGCAAATAATGAAGAGACACAGTTATGTTCGGGTGATAGCCAATAGTCTCATTTGCTGAACTTCAGAATGTAGATCACCATAAAGATAAGTTAGTAAGGAAAAAAAAAAGGAGGCTAAAATCAGATCATATAGTTGTTTGACTGCCAACCCAAGTACTTCAAAATTGACATTGTAGGTAGTAGGGGATTTCAAAGGTCTTTGACTTGGCAAATGAGAAAAATATGTATTTTAGGGAGAACATCCTATTCCTAATGGAAGGTTGAAGTTTTCAGAAGACAGATTTGAGGCCAGAAAAAAAAATGAGGACTCTATTGCAATAATCCAGATACTGAAAATGTAGGAAATGCCCGAATTACAGAGATGGAATCTGTAGTACTTGCATAGGTGTAGCAGGTGGAGGGAGGATAGTTGATGAGGATGACTACAGAGTCACCTGGAGGACTGGATTCCACTCTTATAAGTTTGTTAGTTTGGTTGATGTGGAGAAAAATAGGTAGTATTTCGGGGGAGGCCTAACCGAAGCACCATCTTGATTTTGTGATGATCAAGAGATCATCTAGCTCTGATTAACAGGGCTAGTACGAGAAGTGCCAAATCTTTGAATCCATATAGAGCACTTAGTATGAGTACTCTCAAGTTTTCTGACGGAGGTAGACACACATAAAAAACAAGGCCAGCGGAAGTTGCTACCTGTTACCAGATTAGATGAGGCTCAAGCCCTTATGTGAAAAATTGCTATAGGCAGTGTGTGAACCAATGGGACTCTCTAAATTTGTCTAGATTAACCACAGGCAAAACTGCCTGCATGATTATGCTTTTATTTGGAGTCAGATTCAAATGTCTTAGGGTGGGAACTTGTCCTGAGTGGGAATTATCCCCAAGCTTGTCTCATCATTTCAACCACATACAGTTTCAAAGAGAGAATTAGAAGAGAAAATAAACAACAAAAACAAAAAGCAGACCCCAAAAAGTCAGTAAAAAAGTCAATAAAGACACATCAATAAATGGCTGCAAGAGGTTTTCAACATCTTTTTTCTTATCAGAACCAAGTTCCAGTATCAACACTGTGGCTTCATAGTTGCTTGATGTTCATCCTTCTTCACATAAGTATTCCTTCTCCTTACGTATCATGAGGGGTTTCCCTTTAAGAACCAAGGGACCCTGATGGAGTTAGAAGTCCTAGGATCTGAGCTACAACTATAATGTGCTGCCCTACCCTCAGGCACCCGTGAAGGGGAAAGCACATCTTTAGTCTTTAGAAAGTTTTAGATTTCAAGCTTTAAGTTCAAGGTGATGAACCCAAAGAGTAGTGGGACTCAAAAGAGGACACAAGTGGGAGAGGTGTAATCAAGCCAGTAGTACACCAAAGAAAAGAAAGGGAGCGTCCAGGCGATGACTATTAAGTGCAGATGGAGTGTTTGCAGCTCATTTTTATTGACAGCCAGAGCAAGGACCATGGGGTTATAGATGAGCATAAACAGAAAATGAAGGCAAAAACTTAGAAAATAGAGATGTCATTGAACTCAAGGTAGAGTTTTGGCAGATCACTCTACACTTGATGTCTTTCCATGACATTCGTGGAGAAATTCTAACATGAAAATAGAAATATGCATAAGAAATAAAACAGAATTTAAAACTTGAGATGTAAATTTAGTAATTATTCAGATATAGGACAATAGAAGACACAGGAATGAATGATGTTAAGTGCAAAGAGAAAAAAACTATATGATTTTTTTCTCTCTAATAGGATATGGATTATATATTCTATTTTAATCATTTCTTTAAGTATGACTTTAAAAAAATCCCTAATCCTTGGTTTAAGGATTAGCAGAGAGATAGAGCCTTTTGCACACTGGGAATTCTATGGTGATGAATATATAATCCTCACCATAAAATCAAACATGCTTACATAATAGGAAGAGGGAAAGGATGCATGCCAAATCTTAAACCTTACCTACAAATTTTGGTGCTAAGTGGGTATTTAGAGTTTCTTTTAATATATCAATGCACATTCTATGATCAGAAAAAAACAGCACTCGACTTCTGTTTTCCAGACCAATAGATGAACTCAAGATGTATCCCCGTGTGGTAAACTCATGGGATTTTCAGAGCACCATAAAAACGTTTTATTGTACACTCCAATGCTGTCATCCGCAGTTAGCTAACAAATATGATAGGTTTTTAATATAATCCACCCCGTCCTTGCCAGTGCTCCTTGTATGTTACGTCATCATTCTGTGGGCCAAGAGTTTGTTTTCCCCAGATGGCCTTCATGAAGCTGCTGACAGCCCTTCTGACTGAGAAACTGTAGAACAGCAATCTTCCAATTCATTTAGTAGTACTGACAGAGCGGGAGCTGTTGATATCCCGATGCAAAAGCGCTCTATCAGGCATTACATAGTGTCTGTGTTCTCAGCATGTTTGGGGCGTGATCAGTCATAGCACATGCTTTTTGACATCTTTCTGCATTTCACTGCCGTGTAGAGTTTCCTGCAGTTGAAATTAGGGTGACAGAATGTAAAAAGCCAAGTGTGACATCATCAGCAACTGGTAGCAGTCACTGTATCATAAATAATACTTTGCAGACGTGTAAAAAAATTAAGCTGTGAAAAGTTCACAATTCCTTTGAAGAAAATTTGAAATCAATGGTTTCGCTAATTTCCACCCACTATTTTATCTAAGTAATGACAACATACAGGAATATCTGTAATGATTTATATTGATAAGCCAAAGATCTCCTCAGTGAAAGAGCTGGAGATTTTTTTTTAGCAAATTGAAGAAAGGTTTTTGTGTGTGTGTGTGTGTTTTGTTTTGGGTTTGTTTTTTGTTTTTTGTTTTTAAGAGATTGCTTTTCTCTTTAAAGGAAGATCACATATCAGTGACCGTAGGTCCCACAAAGCAATGGGTGGCACTGCACAGGAGGTGGCTCTACTTTGGATGGAATGTCTCCTGATTATGATTACGTCTTGGTATTAATAAGGACGGCAGCTGCAGCAATCTGTTCAATTTTATGCAAATTAGCCCTGGCCCTCTGGCTTCTGGCTAGTGGCCAAGGCAGCCTTTGGCTGGGCAAAGTTTGGATGTATGCTTTATTCTACTGCTGCAAAGGTTTATTTAATTATCTGTATTTATTTAAAGCAGGACAGTACAAAGCATTTCTGCATCTTGGTCAACTTTGTAATGGCTGAATTGTATGGGACTTCCCACCTACCAACAAACTAGTTTAAAATCATTGACTATGTGTACCATTGACTATGTCCCTGAAGAATAAGAAAGGTTGACTTTTCTCACTGCCTTCTCTGGCAATAAAGGGCTCAAAGTGGTTTCTCCTCACTGCACCATCGAAGGCCTTTGAAATCAAATAGTGCAGGTATCTTTTAACTGATACTGTAAATCTTCACTAGCTGGAACTTAATGGGGGAAACGATCTGAATTAGAGACCCTGATTTCTATAAAATTTTTAAAGAAATGGGAAATTTTAAAAGAAATGGGTGAAGGTAGTCAAAGGTACAAGTTTCCAGTTATAAAATGAGTTAAGTCCTGGGGATGTCATGTACAGAATGGATACGACAATTAGTCATACTATAAAGTTGCTAAGAGAGTAGATCTTAAAAATTCTCATCACAAGAAAAAAATTGTGTTACTATGTATGGAGATGAATGTTAACTAGACTTGGGGTCACTTCACAATGTATACAAATAATGAATCATTATGCTGTACACCTGGAACTAATATAGTGTTATATATCAGTTATATCTCAATAAAAATATTCGAAAAGAAATGCATACCTATTTTTTCCAAGTATATATACTTAATAATCCAAGATGATCTAGCATGCTATGGTCCAATATATGTTCTTTTCTGCCTGTTTTCATGCATCCATATTGTGATTTGTACTAATCGTCTCAATTTTATATCCCTTCTATATAAAATGTTAAAAATAACTTATTACCACCTTGTGTGAATTAATTATTCCCTTTATAGACTTGCTTACAGTCTGGTATAGCAAACTGATTTCTTACTGAGGAGTATATAGGAGAACCTGAGACCGGCTCATTCATGTCTTACTCCTCAAACATCAGAATTAACGAGTTTATAGCAAAATTGAAAAATGGCCACCTACAATTCGTCAACTTCATATGCAGTGAAGTAATATGAGACATGGCTCCGCACCCATTTCTGAACTTGCGTTTCACATTTTATCGTAATTATATTTGTGATCCTTCTTGGTTTTCATATATTCAGTTTTCATAAATACTATCAATTAAATATTACATAGGGCACTTGGGTTACGGGAATCCTATATCCTGTTTTATCAGCAAAGTCATCTGCAATCGTATTAA
This sequence comes from Zalophus californianus, assembly GCF_009762305.2. Classification (NCBI taxonomy): domain Eukaryota; kingdom Metazoa; phylum Chordata; class Mammalia; order Carnivora; family Otariidae; genus Zalophus; species Zalophus californianus. The sequence goes on from NC_045596.1 coordinate 91,584,988, forward strand.
AAGCCACAAGAAATGTAGGGACAGCACCCACCATTTTCAGCTACTTGTACTAAGATTTCAGCATTAGATTGTCCCTTCTTCCTGCTAATCTAGGCTCTTATGGGCCTTCTTTTATTTTAAGCACAGACTCAGCTGACAGCCAGCACTTGTTCTGGTTTTGAATCAAATGCTGGCAGTGATCCCAGAATAGGAACCAGTTGTTTCTTTTACACACTCTCTCATTGTCCCCCACCATCGCGACTGCTTTCAAAGCAATGTGCCATAACCAAACTTACACTTGCTTTAATGAGAATTAAAGTGCATGTATCAAAGCAATGCCTCCCATGCGGCCACTGACTACCTCTGGGGGGAATTAAGAGAGTTGATATGCCATGTAGTAAAAGAAAAGGCAAAAAAAATGTGTACAAAACCTCTCTTCTTTCGAACAGAAGCAGAGAAATTTTGTCTTTATAAACAAGTTTTCCCTGAATTATCCATTCCTACCCGCCTTACTTTAACTATTAGAAGGCTAGTCTAAGACTTGCCTTAATTTTTCTCGCTGGAACTGAAAGCCACTCTTCCACTTTTGCCTTTAAATATCCTACCACTCTCATTTTTCTGATAATGACCAATCCCTTACATTCAATTTCCCATCTTCTTTACTGCTAACATGTATTTTTATTGCAACATTATTTCGATTATGGCAAAGTGCACTATAAACCGTGTTTATTCTGGGCCCTGTTCAATGGAACTGCTTTCTAAAGTTCTGAGAGGATGTTTTCATTTAACTTCTTCCTGGGCAAGGATTCAGAGGACAACATAATAGAGGGACCATTGAACATCTGAATTTATACCACAGTGCTAAGATAGTAATCATTATTTTAAGTATGAAGAGTTTAAGCATTTAATCCTTTTACATTGTGAAATATCATCACCTAATTTAGCTTTTGAAAAAATGCTGATTTTAGAACGTTTTTATTCATAAAACAAAAAAGGAAATAATATAAATGTGTAATAAAAGAGGGTAGGTTAAATAAGTTATGGCACATTTAATATATGACCATATGGACATAAAACTAGAGACATGGAAAGACTGGTATTTTAAACATTAAAAATAGGTTATACTAGTTTCTATTTTACACACACACACACACACACACACACACAACTGAGAGATGCACACGCATGTAGCATGGTTGCCTATTTAAACTCTGCTCCCCAGATGGAAAATAATTATAGCTTCTTTATGTTCTATTACTGATCTGATTTCCCCACTATTTCCCATGCTGCCGGGTTGGAAGGGATAGATAATAGATGGGGGCAAATTAACTGGCAAGTAATAGGTTTTTCCAGTTGAACAGTCTGTTCAAAAGATCCAGTGTCTTTGGAGGAAATGAGTAGTTTCTCTATACGTCCTCCCATGCCCACGTCCACTGATTCTCTCTCAATGAATCCAAGTGGTTGGAAGATTTATATGACTTTCTGGCTGTTGGGGAAAAAGACCCCCTTTCCCCACAATGGTCTTTCATCTGTGCTAGTTTCTGCAGCATTTCTCCTTACACTTGTTCTGGTATTCATTAAGGACAGACTAGTCCCATCTACTCTCTTTGGGTTTCATACCAGTACCAACCATTTATGTTCATGGCCTTGGCTCCTCACATCTAGTTTCAAAGTCCCTGATCACCATGGCCTCTTTTTGTCCGTGCACTTTGTTTCTGCTGACCCCCACCCCCACCCCAGCCAATCTTACAATTATGTGTTCCTTCAGGGATGCTCCATGGGATTTCTGGACCCTCAAATGGACCCCCTTCCAAAGGCCATGGGGAGCCAGAAGGCCTGTGTCAGGCTCACCTCCTGTTACTACTGTTGATCTCTTACTAAATTATAAATTAAAATTTATCACATGTATGTATATTCGCATAGGAAAAATAAGGTTTGGTACTATCCGCGGCTTCAGGAATGTACTGGGTGTCTTGTAATGTATCCCCATGGAAAATGGGGGACTACTGTATATGCTGAGATGGTTATAATATTTCACATTTTGCATTTTACATTTAGCAGAGGTAGCCCTTGTTCTCCATTTGAAAACTGAAGTTCTGGGATAGTTACCAATAAATGATTCTATAATCTCTCGATCCTTCTGGCAAGGGTTGTCAGCAGGGATTATTAGAATCACACGGGTGTGGCCTTAATGGGCAATTGTCAAGAATGTTAAGTGCTGTCTACCAAAGCTACCAACAGCTGATCTGCATGTGGAGTTCTGGATGTATTCTGCTTCTCCATTCTGAAAATCACAATACATCTTGTCATCTTCCTCCCCAGATGGGCATGCGCGTGCGTCCACACGCACGTGCACGTGCACACACACACACATATACACACACCCACATACACACACCCCTAATTGGATCAAGACCTCCAAGCACTCCAGTTTTGAAATCACATAGCCCCAATGTAAAGATTTTCTTTCCCATTAGTTCTTTCAGATTGATAGCCTACTTCTGTAAATGAGTTTGCAGACCACCAAAACAAAACTTATCCTATGTATAAACTGTACATAGAAAACAATTTTTAAAGATCTCTCAAAATTTGAAACTACCCCATTCTAATATGCATGTTAAAACTTAAGTTTGGCTTGTTATATTTAATAATTCATTATTTTTAATAGTGCTGAAGCTAATTCTAAACTAACTTAAGAGCTTAGTCTCATGAAAGGTCTCTGAAGTCAGGCTGAAAGTTGGGTTTATGACTGTTAAATAACAGTATCAAGCTCTGTTGAAAATAAAGAATATTTTTATTCTCTGATCTCAGTAAATATCACAAATCCAGGGTGTTCTGCCCTATGCACACCAAGGAGACTATTACACTATTCCTTTTTTTTATTAAATATTCTGGTTTTTGAAAACAACATTACTTTCAGCAATTATTTGAAAATTCACTCTACAGAGTATTTGCAAAGCCAATGGAGAACCACCTCTGTGAGATAGTATGGAGAGGGGGGAGTAAAAATTAATGTAGTTTGTGGAAAAGCAAATCTTGATCTTGAAAAGTTACGTCTTGTACTTTAGTGCACATCAATGATTATCTGGCATTTTATGCATGGTGTTAAGTAGAAGGATATTCATCTGAATCCAGTACTTGCACTATTATTTGGACAAGATTTTTACTCTTCAGTATGCAATCTCGAAAATAAGTCTATTATTCCTGGGTGGTCACTGTAGAGATAGCTTCAAGCATACAAAATATAAAAAGCATGCATGAAATATGCCAGTATATTAAATTAACATCTTGCAAAAGCCCCTCTCCAAAATCCAGATGCTTATATTGCTTTTGACAGACTGTAGGCGGTAACGTTTTAACTTTAAAGAAGGGGCTTTCTGTTTCTGTTTTCAAGTTAAAAATAATGAAAGGAAAACACACTGAAATTCCCACATTATTAAATAAAACATTTAAGTGGCCAAGGGCCAATCATTGTCACGCTATGAACAAATGCCTTACGGTAATATGTTCCATAACTGTTTGCTAAAAACTACCAATTTTAACACATTTGCACATGATTAGACACCATAAAAAGTTGCTTATTGAAGCCAGTGTCATAACACTGTTACTCATGCCCAAGGGGAGGGAAGCTTCAATGCAAACCTGAACAAGAAAGGTGGTGTGAAATAAGTTCCACGTTGTGAAAACAGATCCTAAGTAGATTTGCCAAATAGCTGACTCCATTCAATGGTCAGAAGTTCATAACATCAGCATCATGAGATTGTGCAGGGCTAAGAAAATGTTAACTGAAGAGTTTCCTAAACAATTAAAGTATGCAAAGATGGATTATTAAAATTAAATTTTGGAAAAATCTATTTGACCCAAGAAATCTCCTTATGCAGAAAATAAATGCTTTATGCAAAGAGAGAATTTGGGTTGGCTTTGTTTGAGTAAGCACTTCTAAAAATAAATATATATATATATTTAAAAAGCAAAGGAAATTTTCTACCATATCTTACCATGAGTATGCTAAGGGACAAAATAAAACAGGAAAAATTTTTCAAGTTTTAATATAATGAGAAGTTATCACTTCATAAAAACCAAGACAAAAATGGAAAAGTGAAAAACTAATCTAGCCATCTTTAGTATTTCTTGGCTCTCAAACTGCATAACTACAATCTCTGTTTTCATCATCACGTGGCGTTGTCCTGTGTGCCTTCGTATTCATGTGGCTGTCTACTGTTGGGACACCAGTCATATTGGAGTAGGGTTTACCCTCCAGTATGACATCATCCTAACTAATTACATCTGCAACATTCCTACTTCCAAATATAGTCCAATTCCAAGATACCTGGGCTTAGGACTTAAACTTACCTTTTCTAGGTAGACACAGTTCAACCCATAACCGTATTTGTGGAGTCAAACATTTACAACAATTAATGATAAATACTAAACTGACAGAATGATTCATTTTTAAAGGAGAAATATGCATTCCATTAATTCAGAACTTGTATTAATTCATATAGTGTTAACATTGTAAAGGTATTGAGTATACATTTTCAAAATTATATCCCCAATTAAGGAAAACAAAACTCAGACTTGGGTGGCAGATCTTTGAAAAGATTTATTATTTAATTTAGATTCCTGAGAAGAATTTCTAAGTGTAATTAATCTCTTGAATTTCTCTACCAGGTGATTTCCAGATACTTAAAGCAATAAATTTCTAAAAGATGGTGTCTCACAAAATTGTGCCCATACAGTTTGTACATTTAAAAAATAGCATTAACCTTAAATACAGTCCTGTTCTGTTACTGATTAAGTGAATTACAAAACTGCTATCTTCGTTTCTCTGTCTGTAAAATAGAGAGTCTAAAGTAAGATAATATATACAAAAATACTATACATAGAAAGACTGAATTTCATAAATTATTATTAGTATAATTCAGTTAATTTATCGCCAATAGCCCAAGATGTGTCCAATTAGGCATGCAAAGAGGAAGATCCAAAGGAATGCATTATGGTATTCCCAGCTCCCACCTCATGGTGTTCTCACTCCTCTTGAATACAATTCCAGTGGTTTCAGCAATTGGAATCCTATTTGAAAAAAGTGAAGAGGTGATATATATATATAAATATATACATATAATTATATATATATATATAATGGAATATTACTCAGCCATCAAAAGAATGAAATCTTGTTATTTTAAATGATGAGGGTGCAGCTAGAGGGTATTATGCTAAGTGAAATAAGCCAGTCAAAGAAAGACAGATACAATATGACCTCACTCATATGTGGAATTTAAGAAAGAAAACAAATGAACATATGGGGAGGGGGAAAGAAAAAAAAGAGAGAAGGATACAAACCATAAGAGACTCTTAACAATAGAGAACAAACCGAAGATTGATGGAGGGAGGAAGGTGGGGGGTAGGCTGAATGGGTGATGGGTATTACAGAGGGCACTTGTGATGAGCACTGAATCACTGAATTCCATCACTCACATTCTTTTTCAGGTACAAATACCATAAGTTTAAAAGTAGAACTTTCAGAAAAAAAAAAAGATTAGGAGTTGTAAAACACATTAGATCTGAAAGCTCCTATTGGGTGTTAGAATAACTTCTTATTTATAAACTTCTGCCTCTTTCAGAATTTTGGGCTTCAAAGCACTTTAAACTCTTCTGTTTCTGCTTGTCAGGCACTTGAAAAATAGGAGCAAAGGTGAGTCCACAAAGAGGTGAAATGGGATTCTGAGGCCAGTACTATTTTATTTTGAATTTAATATACATATTTTTAAAATTGGGTATGATTTAATCCCAACAATGCAGTTGTTAAGTATTTACTTCTTGGTGTTTTGATAAATGTGTACATTCATAAGCTGTCTATCCCTATTAAGATAGAGAAAAATTTTTATCACTCCAGTTAGTACTGTACCCTCCAGTGTTTTCTAGCTAATTCTTACACACTGTAATTAGAGATCACTCCTCTGATTTCTATCATGATAACTTAGTTTTACCTTTTCTAGAACTTTATATGATGGAACTATATAGCACATGATTTTTGTGCCTGGCTTTTTTTGCTTAATATGTGAGATTCTCTCTATATTTTTGCATTTATTAATAGTCTGTTCCTCTTTATTGCTGAGTAGATTGTATCATATGGATATAGCCCAATTGGTTAATCCATTCCCTTATTTATAGGCATTTGTGTTTTTTCCAGTGTTTGGAATGATAAACAATACTGTTGCAAACATTCATACAGAAGTTCTTTTATGGATCATAGTTTTTATTCCTTTTGAGTAGCCGTATAATAGTGGAATAGTCACTGGGTATGCGGTTTGTTTTGTAAGGAACTGCCATATCTTTTTCCAAAGTGGTTGTAGCATTTTACATTCCCTCCACAAAATTTTAGTATTCCAGTTTCTCCCCCATCTTGATAAACATCTGATGTTGTCTGTCTTTTTATTATAGTGATTCTCATTGTGATTTTAATTTGCATTTTCTTGATGGCCACAGATGTGGAGGATCATTTCATGTGCAATTTATTGGCCATTTCTATACCACTTGGGAAAAGAATCCTTAATGTCTTTTACTAATATTAATTGGATTTTTAAACATTATCAAACTGTAGGAGCTCTCTATGAATTCTGGATAGAAGTCATCTGTTAAATACTAGTATTGAGACTATTTTCCCCAAAACTTTGGCTTACCATTTCATTTCTTTAGTTGAGTTTTTAGAAAAGCATGGGTTTTTAATTTCAATAACTTGCAATTTATCCATTTATTTTAATGATTAGTGTTTCTTTGTATTAAGAAAATTTGTTATCCCAAGCTTCTTAAGATATTCTTCCCTGTTTTTTTTTTCTTCTATACGATTTAATTTTTAGCTTTTATGTGTAGGTCTGGGATCTATCTCCAAGTTTTTTTAGTGAGGTGGGAGGCAATAATTGTGGTTCCTTTCTTTCCATAGGAATATTCAGTGGTTTCAACACCATTTGTTGAAAAGAATATCTTTTCCCAATTGGATTATTTTGGGTGAAATTCAATTGATCATATGTATGTGGATCTACGTCTGGACTCTTTATTATGTTTCACTGACTTGTTTGTCTCTCTTTAGACCAATGCCACACACTCTGGTTTATTGTGGCTTTAAAGTCTTCTAACTGGCATAATTCTTCCAATTTTGTTTTTATTTTTTCAAAATTACTTGAAATAACTTATGTTCTTTTGCATTTCTGTGTAAATCTTAGAATTGGGTTGTCGTTTTTTGCCAGGAAAAAAAAACTGCTAATATTTTGATGGAAATGGTGTTAAATTCATAAATAATTTTGGGCAAGATTAGCATTTTAGCAATATTGAGTATTACAACTAATTAGCATGTTATAATCCTGCATTTATTTTGATGTTTTTACTTTCTTTCTGGGATTTCGTGATTTCAGTGTCTTACACATTTGTCTTTGTTATATTCCTAAATGTTTTATATTTTTAATTTTAATGCTAGTATACATTTTTTAATTCCATTTTCTAATTGTTCATTGCTAGTATATAGAAATATTTCTACATTACTAGTTTCTAGTATTTGAAATTCACATATATTTTAGACTTGTTTGCTATAAACCTATTAAATTATCAATCAGCTCTAGTAGGTTTCCTAGGTACCTCAGTGTTTTCTATATAATCAGTCATGCTGTGTGAAAATAAAAACAGAGTTCCTCCTTCCTTTTCTAATTTTTCTAATGTTTTACTCATATACATCACTAGTTAGTATCTCCAATATAATGAATAAAAGTGGTAAGAGTAGATATCCTTTCTTTCCTCTTGGTCAATATTCTATCAGGTATAACATTAGCTGTAGGTTTTTTGTAGATGACCTTTATTACATTGAAGAAGTTCCTTTCTTTATCTATTCTTATTGAGCATTTTTAATATAAATGGGCATTTAACTTTTTTCCAGATGCTTTTTCTGCATCCATTAAAATTATTCCATGATTTTTCTTTGTTATTCTATTAATGTTATTGCCTACACTGGTTAATATTTGAAAGTTGAACATTGCATTCCTGGAATAAGTCTAACTTAGCCATGATGTATTCTTATTTATATATATTTCTTTATTTGATTTGTTAGTATTTTTACATCTTTGTATATGAGTGATACTGATATGTAATTCTCTTTTCTTGTAATGTCCTTGTAAGGTTTTGGTACCATTTTTATGAATGAATTAGGGATTGTGCCCTCCAATATTTTCTGAAAGACTTTGGAAATACTGGTATTATTTCTTGCTTAAATGTTCAATGTAATTTGCTAATGGAGTCATCCATACATACACACACAAACCACCTCTTCTTTATTCATTCATAAGTCAAAGGACATCATTTGGGCTCTCTCCATAGTTCACCTATTGTTGGTAATGCTGTTATAAACATCAGGGTGTATGTGCCCCTTCAAATCTATATTGTTGTATCCCTGAGTAAATACCTAGCAGTGCAGTTGCTGGAGGTTAGGGTAGTTCTATTTTTAACTCTTTGAGGAACTTCCATACTGTTTTCCAGAGTGGCTGTACCATTTTGCATTCCCACCAACAGTGCAAGAGGGTTCTCTTTTCTCCACATCCTCACCAACACCTGTTGTTTCTTGTATTGTTAATTTTAGCCATTCTGACAGGTGTGAGGTGGTATCTCATCATGGTTTTGATTTGTATTTCCCTGATGATGAGTGATGTTGAGCATCTTTTCATGTGCCTGTTGGCCATCTCTATGTCTTCTTTGGAAAAATGTCTATTCATGTCTTCTGCCCATTTCTTAACCGGGTTATTTGTTTTTTGGCTGTTGAGTTTGGTAAGTTCTTTATAGATTTTGGATACTAACCCTTTATCAGACATGTCATTGGCAAATATCTTCTCCCATTGCATAGGCTGCTTTTTGTTTTTATTGATTGCTTCCTGTACTGTGCAGAGGCTTTTTATCTTGATGAAGTCCTAATAGTTCATTTTTGCTTTTGTTTCCCTTGCCTCCAGAGATGTGTCTAGCAAGAAGTTGCTGCAGCCAAGGTCAAAGAGGTTGTTGCCTGTGTTCTCCTCTAGGATTTTGATAGATTCCTGCCTCACATTTAGGTCTTTCATCCATTTTGATTTTATTTTTGTGTATGATGTAAGAAAGTGGTCCAGTTTCTTCTGCATGTTGCTGTTCCCAACACCATTTGTTGAAGAGACTGTCTTCATTGGATATTCTTTCCTGCTTTGTTGAAGATTAGTTGACCATAGAGTTGAGGGTCCATTCCTGGGTTCTCTATTTTGTTCCATTGATCTATGTGTCTGTTTTTGTGCCAATAACATGCTGTCTTGATGACTACAGCTTTGTAAAATATCTTGAAATCTGGAATTGTGATGCCTCCAGTTTTGTTTTTCTTTTTCAGAATCGCTTTGGCTACTCAGGGTCTTTTGTGGTTCCATACAAATTTTAGGATTGTTTGTTCTAGCTCTGTAAAAATTGCTGGTAGTATTTTGATAGGGATTGCTGTTTTATGTGCTTTGAAGCATTGTGATTAAGTATATGAACACTTAGGTGTCTTAGTAAAGAACTGGTTATTTAATCATTATAAAATGATCTTTTCTGGTCATATTTCTTTTTTTTTGAGGACTACTTTGATATAAATACAAGCAATTCGTCTTTCATAAGTATATCATTTTTCAGGGCATATCTTTTGCATCATCTTAGTTTATTTGTTGGTATCCTTAAATTTAGTGTCTCTCCTGTAACCCATCTTTTCATGATTCCTATTTGCCCATTCCAGTCTTTGTTTGTTTGTTCGTTGTTTGTATAGTTTTGTTTTGTTTTGTTTTGTTTTTCTTTCCATACTCTTTTGGATTAATCAAGTATTTTTTTTATTATTCCACTTAAATTTTTCTATTACCTTTATAACTGTATCTCTGTATTATTTTTAGTGATTTTTCCACAAATTGCCCTCTGAATCCTAACCCACCACAGTATTGTAATTATTGCACTTAAATTTCTCTATTACCTTTATAACTGTATCTCTGTATTATTTTTAGTGATTTTTCCACAAATTGCCCTCTGAATCCTAACCCACCACAGTATTGTAATTATTCCACTTAAATTTCTCTATTACCTTTATAACTGTATCTCTGTATTATTTTTTAGTGATTTTTCTGCAAATTGCACTCTGAATCCTAACCTATCACAGTATTGTAAGAATATTATAACACCAAATGTTTGATATAAGAAATTTATTGCAGTGTTATATTTCCTTTTCACAAGCTTTCATTATTTATGTTGCTGCTGCAATTTATTTTGTTTCTCTGCATGTTGTATACCCCATATGCTTTGTTATACATTTGCTTTATATAGGCAGTTGAGTTTTCAAAAGAAAATTAGGAAAAGAATATTTTATTACTATTTAGTAATCTTCCTTTTTTATAAATTAAGTTTTCCATCTGGTGTCATTTTCTTCCATCTGAAGGACATCCTTTGGTATGTTTTTTTGTAATATGCATATGTTGCTGACAATTTCCCTCAGCTTTCATTAATCTGAAATTATGTTTTATTTCATATTCATTTTTTGAACCATATTTTGTTTTCATGGTAAATAATCCGACACTGAGAGGTTCTATTTATTCTGCATGTTAAATATGTCATTCCATTTTCTTATGCTCTGCATTATTTCTGATGAGAGGCCTACAATAATTCTATTCTTGGTTTCCCTGGATTTAATTTGTCCCTTTCTTCTGGATACTCTTACAATTTATTTCTTCATCTTTTACTTTTAGCAATTTGACTAAAGTCTATGGAGCTGGGTTTTTTGTTTGTTTGTTTTTTGTTTTTTTTTTATTTTTTATTGTTATGTTAATCACCATATATTACATCATTAGTTTTTGATGCAGTGTTCCATGATTCATTGTTTGTTCATAACACCCAGTGCTCCATGCAGAACGTGCCCTCCTCAATACCCATCACCAGGTTAACCCATCCCCCTACCCCCCTCCCCTCTAGAACCCTCAGTTTGTTTTTCAGAGTCCATCATCTCTCATGGTTCGTCTCCCCCTCTGACATACTCCCCTTTTCTTCCTCTCCTGTTATCTTCTTCTTTTTCTTTTTTCTTAAAATATGTTGCGTTATTTGTTTCAGAAGTACAGATCTGTGACTCAACAGTCTTGCACAATTCACAGCGCTCACCGTAGCACATACCCTCCCCAATGTCTATCACCCAGCCACCCCATCCCTCCCACCCCCAACCACTCCAGTAACACTCAGTTTGTTTCCTGAGATTAAGAATTCCTCATATCAGTGAGGTCATGTGATACATGTCTTTCTCTGATTGACTTATTTCACTCAGCATAACACCCTCCAGTTACATCCACGTCGTTGCAAATGGCAAGATCTCATTCCTTTTGATGGCTGCATAATATTCCATTGTGTATATATACCACTTCTTCTTTATCCATTCATCTGTCGATGGGCATCTTGGCTCTTTCCACAGTTTGGCTATTGTGGACATTGCTGCTATAAACATTGGGGTACACGTACCCCTTCGGGTCCCTACATTTGTATCTTTGTGGTAAATACCCAGTAGTGCAATTGCTGGATCGAACAGTAGCTCTAATTTCAACTGTTTGAGGAACCTCCATACTGTTTTCCAGAGTGGTTGCACCAGCTTGCATTCCCCCCAACAGTGTAGGAGGGTTCCCCTTTCTCCACATCCCCACCAACATCTGTCGTTCCCTGACTTGTTAATTTTAGCCATTCTGACTGGTGTGAGGTGGTATCTCACTGAGGTTTTGATTTGGATTTCCCTGATGCCGAGCGATGTTGAGCACTTTTTCATGTGCCTGTGGGCCATTTGGATGTCTTCTTTGGAGAAATGTCTGTTCATGTCTTCTGCCCATTTTTTGATTGGATTATTTGTTCTTTGGGTGTTGAGTTTGATAAGTTCTTTATAGATTTTGGATACTAGCCCTTTCTCTGATCTGTCATTTGCAAATATTTTCTCCCATTCTGTCGGTTGTCTTTTGGTTTTGTGGACTGTTTCTTTTGCTGGGCAAAAGCTTTTTATCTTGATGAAATCCCAATAGTTCATTTTTGCCCTGGCTTCCCGTGCCTTTGGCAATGTTTCTAGGAAGAAGTTGCTGCAGCTAAGGTCGAAAATGTTGCTACCTGTGTTCTCCTTTAGGATTTGGATGGACTCCTGTCTCACGTTTAGGTCTTTCAACCATTTGGAGTCTATTTTTGTGTGTGGTGTAAGGAAATGGTCCAGTTTCATTCTTCTGCATGTGGCTGTCCAATTTTCCCAACACCATTTGTTGAAGAGACTGTCTTTTTCCATTGGACATTCTTTCCTCCTTTGTCAAAAATAAGTTGACCATAGAGTTGAGGGTCCATTTCTGGGCTCTCGATTCTGTTCCATTGATCTATGTGTCTGTTTTTGTGCCAGTACCATACTGTCTTGATGATGACAGCTTTGTAATAGAACTGGAAGTCCGGAATTGTGATGCCGCCAGCTTTGCTTTTCTTTTTCAGTATTCCTCTGGCTATTCTGGGTCTCTTCTGGTTCCATACAAATTTTAGGATTATTTGTTCCATTTCTTTGAAAAAAGTGGATGGTATTTTGATGGGGTTTGCATTGAATGTGTAGATTGCTCTAGGTAGCATTGACATCTTCACAATGTTGATTCTCCCAATCCATGAGCATGGAAAGTTTTTCCATTTCTTTGTGTCTTCTTCAATTTCTTTCATGAGTATTTTATAGTTTTCTGAGTACAGATCCTTTGCCTCTTTGGTTAGATTTATTCCTAGGTATCTAATGGTTTTGGGTGCAAATGTAAATGGGATCGACTCCTTGATTTGTCTCTCTTCTGTCTTGTTGTTGGTGTATAGGAATGCCACTGATTTCTGTGCATTGATTTTATATCCTGCTACTTTACTGAATTCCTGTATGAGTTCTAGCAGTTTTGGGGTGGAGTCTTTTGGGTTTTCCACATACAGTATCATATCATCTGCAAAGAGTGAGAGTTTGACTTCCTCTTTGCCGATTTGGATGCCTTTGATTTCTTTTTGTTGTCTGATTGCTGTGGCTAGGACTTCTAATACTATGTTGAATAGCAGTGGTGAGAGTGGACATCCCTGCCACGTTCCTGACCTTAGGGGGAAAGCTCTCAGCCTTTCCCCATTGAGAATGATATTCGCTGTAGGTTTTTCATAGATGGCTTTTATGATATTGAGGTATGTACCCTCTATCCCTATACTCTGAAGAGTTTTGATCAAGAAAGAATGTTGTACTTTGTCAAATGCTTTTTCTGCATTTATTGAGAGGATCATATGATTCTTGTTCTTTCTTTTGTTAATGTATTGTATCACGTTGATTGATTTGCGGATGTTGAACCAGCCTTGCAGCCCAGGAATAAATCCCACTTGGTCGTGGTGAATAATCCTTTTAATGTACTGTTGGATCCTATTGGCTAGTATTTTGGTGAGAATTTTTGCATCCATGTTCATCAAGGATATTGGTCTGTAATTCTCTTTTTTGATGGGGTCTTTGTCTGGTTTTGGGATCAAGGTAATGCTGGCCTCATAAAATGAGTTTGGAAGTTTCCCTTCCATTTCTATTTTTTGGAACAGTTTCAGGAGAATAGGTATTAATTCTTCTTGAAATGTCTGATAGAATTCCCCTGGGAAGCCATCTGGCCCTGGGCTTTTGTTTCTTGGGAGATTTTTGATGACTGTTTCAATTTCCTTAGTGGATATAGGTCTGTTCAGGTTTTCTATTTCTTCCTGGTTCAATTTCGGTAGTTGATACATCTCTAGGAATGCACCCATTTCTTCCAGGTTATCTAATTTGCTGGCGTAGAGTTGCTCATAATATGTTCTTATAATTGTTTGTATTTCTTTGGTGTTGGTTGTGATCTCTCTTCTTTCATTCATGATTTTGTTGATTTGGGTCATTTCCCTTTCCTTTTGATCAATCTGGCCAGGGGTTTATCAATCTTGTTAATTCTTTCAAAGAACCAGCTCCTAGTTTCGTTGATCTGTTCTACTGTTCTTTTGGTTTCTAGTTCATTGATTTCTGCTCTGATTTTTATGATTTCTCTTCTCCTGCTGGGTTTAGGCTTTATTTGCTGTTCTTTCTCCAGCTCCTTTAGGTGTAGGGTTAGGTTGTGTATTTGAGACCTTTCTTGTTTCTTGAGAAAGGCTTGTATTGCTATATACTTTCCTCTCAGGACTGCCTTTGCTGTATCCCAAAGATTTTGAACAGTTGTGTTTTCATTTTCATTGGTTTCCATGAATTTTTTTAATTCTTCTTTAATTTCTTGGTTGACCCATTCATTCTTTAGTAGGATGCTCTTTAGCCTCCATGTATTTGAGTTCTTTTCGACTTTCCTCTTGTGGTTGAGTTCTAGTTTCAAAGCATTGTGGTCTGAAAATATGCAGGGAATGATCCCAATCTTTTGGTACCGATTGAGACCTGATTTGTGACCTAGGATGTGATCAATTCTGGAGAATGTTCCATGGGCACTAGAGAAGAATGTGTATTCCGTTGCTTTGGGATGGAATGTTCTGAATATGTCTGTGAAGTCCATTTGTTCCAGTGTGTCATTTAAAGTCTTTATTTCCTTGTTGATCTTTTGCTTAGATGATCTGTCCATTTCAGTAAGGGGGGTTGTTAAAGTCCCCCACTATTATTGTATTGTTGTCAATGTGTTTCTTTGCTTTTGTTATTAATTGCCTTATATAATTGGCTGCTCCCATGTTCGGGGCATAGATATTTACAATTGTTAGATCTTCTTGTTGGGTAGACCCTTTAAGTAGGATATAGTGTCCTTCCTCATCTCTTATTACAGTCTTTGTTTTAAAATCTAGTTTGTCTGATATAAGGATTGCCACCCCAGCTTTCTTTTGGTGTCCATTAGCATGGTAAATGGTTTTCCACCCCCTCACTTTCAATCTGGGGGTGTCTTTGGGTCTAAAATGAGTCTCTTGCAGACAGCATATGGATGGGTCTTGTTTTTTAATCCAATCTGATAGCCTGTCTTTTGATTGGGGCATTGAGCCCATTTACATTCAGGGTAACTATTGAAAGGTATGAATTTAGTGCCATTGTATTACCTGTAAGGTGACTGTTAACTGTCTGTTGTCTGTGTTCGTTTCTGCTCTTTGCTGCTTTTAGGTTCTCTCTTTGCTTAGAGGACCCCTCTCAATATTTCTTGGAGGGCTGGTTTCGTGTTTGCAAATTCCTTTAGTTTTTGTTTGTTCTGGAGCTTTTTATCTCTCCTTCTATTTTCAATGATAGCCTAGCTGGATATAGTATTCTTGGCTGCATATTCTTCTCGTTTAGTGCTCTGAAGATATCTTGCCAGTCCTTTCTGGCCTGCCAGGTCTCTGTGGATAGGTCTGTTGCCAATCTAATGTTTCTACCATTGTAGGTTACATATCTCTTCTCCCGAGCTGCTTTCAGGATTTTCTCTTTGTCTCTGAGACTCGTAAGTTTTACTATTAGATGTCGGGGTGTTGACCTATTATTATTGATTTTGAGAGGGGTTCTCTGTGCCTCCTGGATTTTAATGCCTGTTTCCTTCCTCACATTAGGGAAGTTCTCTGCTATTATTTGCTCCAATATACCTTCTGCCCCTCTCTCTCTCTCTTCTTCTTCTGGGATCCCAATTATTCTAATGTTGTTTCGTCTTATCGTATCACTTATCTCTCGAATTCTGCCCTCGTAATCCTGTAGTTGTTTCTCTTTTTCTCAGCCTCTTTATTTTCCATCATTTGGTCTTCTATATCTCTGATTCTCTCTTCTGCCTCATTTATCCTAGCAGTTAGTGCCCCCATTTTTGATTGCACCTCATCAATAGCCTTTTTGATTTCGATTTGGTTAGATTTTAGTTCTTTTATTTCTCCAGAAAGGGTTTCTCTAATAACTTCCACGCTTTTTTCAAGCCCAGCTAGTATCTTTAAAGTCATGATTCTGAACTCTAGGTCCGACATCGTACTAATGTCCATATTGAGTAGGTCCCTGGCTGACGGTACTACCTCTTGTTCTTTTTGCTGAGGTGATTTCTTTCGTCTTGTCATTTTGTCCAGAGGAGAATAGATGAATGAGAGAACAAAATGCTAACAGGTTTACAACGTCCCCAGCAAATATACTGTATACAAATCAGAAAAGACCTGAAACCAGGGGAAAAGAAAGGGAAAGAAAGAAAAAAGAAAGAGAAAAAAAAGATAAAAAAAGATAAAAACAAAAACAAAACAATACAAAAAAAGCAGAATATGATCAAATATGATCAGGCTAGTGCATAGATCAGTGCCACACACTAGATTTTGGGCGTATTTTGGTCTGTTAGAAAAAAGTGCCTCCTAAAATTTTAAAGGAAGAAAGACATATATGTACAAAATAAGGGTTGATACAATGAAGGGATGGAAGATGACTGTAAAGATGAAAATTATAAAAGATTTTATAAAAAGACTTGGTAAGATAAGTTGTTTGAAAAAGGAAAGAAGATTTAAGAAAAAAAAAAAAGGAAAAAGGGAGAGAATGTGATCAGGCAGGAGACTAGAACAAAGCCATACACTAGTTATTTAGGGTATATTTTGATCTGTTAGAAGAAACTGTACCTCAAAATTTTAAAGAGAGAACAACTTATATATATATATATATATGCCAAAAATAAGGGTAACTACTATGAAGGGATAAAATATGACTCTAAAAATGAAAAATAAAAAAAAAAATTTTTTAAAAAGGGATTGATAAGATGTTGGTTGAAAAAGGGAAAAAGAAAAATAAAAAAAAAACAGTCAACAAAAATTAACTTTGATGAAATAATGAATCATGGTAAAAAAAAAAAAAAAAGCCATGAATCTATGTGCAGTATTCCCCTAGCACTGGAGTTCTCCCATTCTCCTTGATCGATCAACTTGGTCTTGGCTTGCTGGCTGTTTGTGCTGATCTTCTGGGGGAGGGGCCTGTTGCTGTGGTTTCCAAATGTCTTTGCCGGAGGCGGAATTGCCCCGCCCTTGTCGGTCCGGGCTAAGGAAGCTGGTCCGGTTTGCTCTCAGGAGCTTTGTTCCCTGCAAGCTCTCGGTACAGCTTTGGAGGACCAGGGCAGAAATGGTGGCCTCCCAATCTCCACCCGGAGGAGCTGAGAACTCAGGGCCCCGCTCCTCAGTGTGCCCCCAGAGAAAAGCAGTCACTTCCGTGTCCCCGGTCTCCGGCCGCACTCCGTGCTCACCCAGCCTGTGACCGAGCGTTTGTATCTCTGGCACCCGACCCTGTGTGGAGTCTCCAAACCCAGCAGATCCCTGCGGTGCATTCCCGCGCCGCTCCTCCCCGGGAAGGAAGGGGAGTCTCCCCGGATCTGCTGCTTGTTGGGTCCCTGCTGGAGGAGCTGTGCCCCGACTGGGCTGCAGATCACAGTTTATGGCAACCCCGAGCTGAGAGCCCGCGACTCTGCTCCGTCTCTGCAGCCGGCTTCCCCGCTCTGATACTTGGGAGCTCTGGCGCACTCAGGCACCCCCGGTCTCTCTGTGACCCTCTGTGGTCTCTGTGGTCCTGAGACCACACTGTCCCGGGAGGATTCCACCCCCCGCTTAGCCACTGCAGCGACGTCCCTCCGCTGAGCCAACTTCTAAAAGGTCCGATTTTGTGCTCCACGGCTCTAGCACTTGCCAGAAGCGGCCAACGGAGGCCCCTCCCCGCCGTCTATCCTCCCGAATATCGCCTCGGATTCACTTCTCCGCACGCCCTACCTTCCAGTAAGTGGTCGCTTCTCTGTTCAGAGAGTTGTTGCTACTCTCCTGTTCGATCTCCTGTTGAGTTCGTAGGTGTTCAGAATGGTTTGATCCCTATTCAGCTGAATTCCTGAGACCAGACGAAATCTAGGTCTCCTACTCCTCCGCCATCTTGCTCCGCCCCCCCACAAATCTTGTTTTTGTTTTTAATTTGTCTTCCTATGAATTATCCAGCTCCTTGTTTCTTTGGGATGGTGTTTTTATCAAATGTGAAAGATTTTGGCTAATATTTATTAAAGTATATTTCCTGCATCATTCTTTCCCTTCCCACTTTCTGGGACACTAATCATACAAATGCATAATTATACAATTATATAAATATATAATACTACCTCACAAGGCATTAATTGAGACTCGATTTTAATAATTTTTATCCTTTTGTGCTTCAATTTGTGTGATTTTTTAAATCTGTCCTCAGGTTTATTTTTTCTTCTATTCTTTCCAATCTACTGTCAATCTCATACAATAACTTTTATTTCATATATTGTATTTTTCAGTTTAGTAATTTCCATTTGTATCTTTTTTGTATTTTTCAAATGTATCCTGACAATCCTCATCTTTTTACCAATTTTACCCATCCTTTGCTCTAGGTTTTATAAAATATTTATCAAAAATATTTAAAAATGTTTATCTGTCAACTCCAACATTCAGGATGTTTGTAGGTCTTGGTTTCCATGTTTTGTTTTGTTTTTTTACTATGGTTCACATAATTCTATTTCATTGCATACCTAACAATTTTTTAATAATGTACAGGACCTTGTGGGTGATACCTTGTAGAGATTCTTGATTATGTTCTTGCTCTCTGAAGAATTTTGTCCTAAAAGGCATTACATTACTGGCACATAGCCTTGAATTTGTAGATACTTGGTTTTATGCTTTATTAAATTGGGTCCTTGGTTTTGATCATAGTCCAAGAGAAAATCCCCTACTCCAGGGATGTAGTTTTTACTTCTAGAGTGTGGCCCTTCCAAGTTTTCAACAGAAAACACAGTGTGCTTACCAAGCTTCTCTAACTTGGCAGGATTCGGGCTTCAAATTCTGTCTCCTCTACAGCAGGCAGTTGCTAAAAAATCTGGTTAGTTCCTCCGGACTTCTTGGATTATTCCCAGGCATATGCATGGGGCAAATCATAGATTCAGGGGACTTATATACACATTTTGGGGATGTCTCCTCTGTAACTTCCTCATATCTAGAATTTCCCCCCGTAATTTTTAACAGCTCTTGCGGTTGCAAACATCTCCTCTCACTTCTATGGTGAATAAAACCATGGTTTTCTGTTTGAGTTCTAGCTGCTTCATCTATGTGTGCTGTGAAATGCCCTCACAGGAAAAGACATATACATCCTATGTCTCATCCATTATGAGTTTCTTCTTTTAAAAGTTAAACAGAATACAGTTTCTGCCAGATTTTGATACCTTCAAAGAGCTGTCTTTATATTTTGGCCAGAGTTTATAATTACTATTTGTGGGAAGAATAGTCCAATTAAAGCTTTTCCTCCATTACCAGAAACAACCTCTGGGCCAATGATTTAGTAACTTGCTCTGAATCATAAAGATTCAAATAGGATATGTCATTTTTGGTAAGATGGTATTCTCCTATCTCCATTTATATTTGTGTATCCTTAATCTATTTTGCATATTGAACTTTCTCTTAATATTTTACTTGAAGAAAATATTCCACTATTTGGTAGTCATTATGTTTAGTCTTGGGATCAGTTCCCAGTTTGGGAAACAAAATTATTCTTAAAACTCTGATTTTTCTGATTGAGTATATTTACAAAGATCATATTATGACAGAACCTGTGGGAATGTTGCTCCACTCCTGGGTTATTCAGAAATGTTGCTGATCCTCAGTTGGTTCTAAATGCTCGAGCCTTGTTAGAACATCTTAGAGTTTTCAAGGCTGATGCCAATGATGCATGATCGATCACAGTGTACTTCAGACTATGGAAGGACTCCAGGAGCCAATCTAAATTCTTAATATATGGACTCCAAAGCATCAGCTGTTTATATCATACTTTTTAAATTTTCATTTTCTGGGATGAATGTTGTTTGTACTCTGTCTTAATAATAATGGCCAATCTTTTTCTTGTGATTTAAAAATTCAAAACTAGGGGAGCCTGGGTGGTGTAGTTGGTTAAGCGTCTGACTCTTGGTTTCAGCTCAGGTCGTGATCTCAGGGTTGTGAGATCAGCCCCGCATCTGGCTGTGTGCTCAGCACGGAGTCCGCTTAGGACTCTCTCTCTCTCTCCCTCTCCACCCCCACTCTCCGTCTAAAATAAACAAATAAATCTAATAAATAAATTAATTAATAAAAATTAAAAAATTCAATCTAGCTGTTGACTAACCATAATAAAATTCTTATCATAAGAAAATTGACATCAAACTAAAGCTGCTTGTCACAAGTTGTTTTACAGAGATTTGAGAAATGATACATAACATGTAGAATGTAAAAGAGTTAACTGATATGCATAGTTTTTCAGGCCACAACTCAATTTTACATAGAGACATACAAAAAGAAATGATGGAAGGACCCCTTCATTTCCTAGGACTCCTAAAATAACTTTGGCCTTGGTCAGGAAAAATATAGAGCGAGAATGCAGTGAAAATGTTTGGTTATTCATTTATAAACATGACTATAAGCTGCATTGCATAACTTGTTTATATGTGTACAAGTACATGATATTTTGTGAAATCATCTCATACCATCAGCAAAAGTCAGTGCCATGAAATAACATCCTATAATTGAGGTGGAGGCTGAGGCAAGAAGAAAACCCTCATGTAGAGACACGGTTTCCTTTTTATAATCTTTTTACTATAATATTGACCAGTTTGCTATTAATTTTACATGCATTTCTAATATTATAGTCACTCAACAACAAATATTGAGGCAATAAATTCACAGGCACTATTAAAAAAAAAAAGGAATAAGAAACAATCCTGAGCTTGTGGGGTTGATAGCATCTTAACAAGATGTACCTTAATAGAAGCTGATGAATGTGCATCATGTTATGGAAACATTAAATCTTCATGGATAACGCACTTTACAATATTTTTGTTGTGTGGTATATTAAACATAAAAAATTACAGAGAACCACGTATTGCCAACACACTTTACCTATGGTTTAGCTGTTAGAAATTCCTAAAATTTTGAGTTAAAAATTTTAACAAATACACTATTGAAGTAAACTTGAATTCCTTTTTGTACTCCCTCTCCCTCCCTTCCCTGAAGATAATTAGTATAGGAAAGTTGTTGTCGTCCTTTTTTCCATGTTTTTGAAACTTTGACTATACATGTTTATATCTGGGAACAACATGTACCATTGCCCAGGATTTCAAAAAACCTCCAAAACTTATCCTATCTCTCAAAATTATCCTCGGGAAATTAATCTGTTTGATACACAGAGTCTACTTCATTCATTTTCATTGCTGAAAAGCATTTGGTTGTGTGAATGATACCACCATTTGCTAATAACTTTTGCAGTTGCTTTCAGTTTTATGCTATTAGAAACAGGCTATTATGACCATTCTTGTATATGTTTCCTTCCCTACAGTTCTGAAAGGAAAACTATCTGTACAGTATTTATATAAGTGTGGAATTGCTGTGTTTTAAGGGATGCAAATTCTCAACTTTACCAGAATTGGAAAACAAGCTTCCAAATTTGTTGTAACAACTTTCACTCCCACTGAGTGAATATGAAACCGTGTTTTCTTCTACATTTAACAGTATTTGGTATTGTTAGACTTTTAAATCTATTGGGTATCACACTGCTTAATCTGAGTTTCCTATTTACTAACGACGTCTGTTGATATGTTTATTAATCATTTAGGATTCTTCTATGTAAATTGCTGATTTATGTTCTTTGCCCATTTTCAAATAAATTATGTGGGTGTTTCTTTTTGATTTATATGATTAGGTTTTTTCTTATACTTCTCTTAAGTCTCTCTCAATATCAGGAGTTAACAATTGATAGCACATGTGGAAAAAATTGTGCTCAAAACAATTTTCTGTGAAACATGAGTAGGTTGTCAAAATCCCACCTATACTTCACCAATTTAAGGTGAAATTGCACACACATAACACACATGCATGCACAAACCTTACTTCACATCTTAGAATGTAGGCATCACTACAGAAATAGGAAATTGATTCATTTATACAAGTTGTAATACACAACAGATCTAGAGAGGAAACAAATACATCTGGATTTTCCATGTGAAAGAAACAGACTAATCTTGGACAACACTAGAGAAAAGAGACTTTAGGGGATGGTTCTATAGCTTAAGGGTATACAAACCCAGACAGGAATTTGAAATAATCACTTTTGTCTTTGTTGTCCATCCATCTCTTTCTCTGCTCCTCTGTAGTTTGAAGTCATCTGACATCTCATCTTTCCTGCTCTTCATTGGCTCAGCTCTCTTAGCGCCCCATGCCAGTGAGCACTGAGCTATAGTGTTGTTAGATATCCAGAGAAAAAACAATGTGATTCACACTAATGTGAGAATTACTGATTAGATTCTAAAATTGCTGATATTTTATAAAGGACACCAATGACTGGTAAAATTTAAGAGAAAGACGGGATATGTGTTAAACAAAATAGTGCTAGGCACTAAGCCAGTGTCATGTGTCTTAATTTTCAATGTCCACAGTACTTATGAAAGAGATTCAAATATACATACCCTTTCCATAATATAGAAGCAAATTCAGAACATACATAGTAGGAGATTGGCCGTGGAAATCTGTCTTCCACCCTTCAATTATGTTACAAAGATGGACTATGTAAAAGACCTCTCTCTTACCCTAGTGCATGTTGGTGTCATAGCAAAGGAAACTGACCTAGTTTAGGGGGGTTAGAAAAGCCTTACTTGGATGTAATGTCTGAGTCCAGATAAAAAAGATGAGTAGAGATTAATAGATGGAGGGGAGCTTAGGGAGATAGGAAGAAGGAGATCTTTCCAGGGGTGGAAATAGCATGTGTAAAAGCCCTGAACCCCAGGAATTTGGTATGTTCGAGAAGTTGAATGAAGACCCATGTGCTACAACCACCAGGAACAAAAGGAGATTTGGTGAAAATTGCCATTGGAGGAACAGTCAGGGGGTAATTCACCCAGGGCCCTGCAGGCTATATTAAGAATCTTGGTCTTTATCATAAGATCAAAAGGAAGCCATTTAAAGGTTTTAATGATGGAAGTAACATAAAGGTATACTTTGAAAAGATCACTTCAGCCATATTGTAGAGAATAAGTTTAAGGGATTTGGGTCAACCAGGATTGTTCCAGGATTTGGATGAACCAGGATGAACCAGGACCGATAGTATCAAAGTGGAAAGAGCAGGAATAGAGAAGGTCCAAAATTCAAGAGATTTTCCAAGGGTGAAATCAACAGCATTTGATGATAAACTTAGCATAGAAAGTAAAAAGAAGAAGAAGAAGGAGAAGGAGGAGGAAGAGGAAGAGGAGGAGGAGGAGGAGGAGGAGGAGGAGGAGGAGGAGAAGGAGAAGAAGAAGAAGAAGAAGAAGAAGAAGAAGAAGAAGAAGAAGAAGAAGAAGAAGAAGAAGAAGAAGAAGTTGTCAAAAATAGCCTTCATATTTACAGTTTATGAAACTAAATTGATGGAGGTGCCATTAACTGTGGGAAAAATACCAGAAAATGACCAGGTTTGGAGGGGATGCCTGCAAATCCTGTGAACATGTTGAATTTAACTTTACTTGGAAAAAACTAACTAGAAAATATATTGTTCTGGAGTTCCAAAAGAGAGCTATTTAAAGATTCTAAATATCTTGTACTGTGTTTTCCTTCTTTACTCATCAAAATATTATTGAGAGAAACGAAGGCCTAAATAAAAATATCTATGGGATATGCCCATTAAGTAATTCATACTAAATCTTATACTAATTAAATTTGGAAAATTATAAAGGTTGAATAACATAGAGTTTTAAAATACAATTCTTGCCTGCATTAAAAAAAAAAAAATCCTGATGAATAGATATGGTCTGACTCCAAAGTGAATCTTCCCTCCAGTACCAGTCTGAACCAGCTGTCAAGTCAGAAATGCAACCTGTTGTCATTATGTTATATGTTTGACCTAGAAATAATTTAAGAAGAGTAAATTTGCTGCCAGACCACACTTAATGCATTCCTAATGTGCAGCAAAACTATGTATCTTCAGCCTGGCTAAGATTCCTATTTAGCACAATCTCAAAGAACTTTTCAAATGTAGACAAGTATAAAAAAATGAGCATGTGGAGAAAAATCAGAAAGTGCATGAGAACTGATCATTATGAGAGCTATTCAGTTTATTCTTTTAATAATATCTAAGAGGCTAAATGTGCTCTATAACTGGAGTACTTAAACTCTATATCTGAGCCAAGGGCTTCATCACTGACATGAATTTTGATCAAGTAATCTGATTTGGGGAATTTATATCAATTAACAACAACAACAAAAATACATTGTTGCTACATTCTTGCACATATATCCCTAGTATACATGTACATATACACACACATCTACAGGTACACACACACACACATATGTATAGGGATATATCTACAAGAATGCTTATAGCAACATTATAAGGACAAGAATGTGCCAGCAACATAAATTGTCATCAAGAAGAGAATTATGATAAAGCCAGGCATGTTTGTGTGTATTTACCTGGAGAGATAAAATAATGTAAATTAAGTGAAAAGGAAGTTGGTTTATGTAATACAAACTCATTTTGGTAAATAAACAACATATGTATATATTCATAAATGTTTAATACAAATATAAATGTGTTCAAGGATAACTATTTTATTAAATCAGTTGGGCTTAGTAAGATTCAAGCACGAAAAAAAATGTATTCTTTCTCACCACTCCCTGTTGAACTCTCTATGTTGACATTTTCTTTCCCAGAACTCTGTGGAATTTCAAGCAAATCTCATAGTTCTTACAATCCCTCTAATATAATTTTTAGAAGTCCTCTGACAATGAATATTCCTACAAGTCAATGGGGAAAAAACAAAACCAACAGAAAAGCAATAGAAATGGCAAAAGTTCTTTCTAAACGTACATTCTACAAAAGAGTATATCAAAATAGTCAATAAACATATCTAGTAATATTGAACATATCTGTACCCCATGACCCAGCTATTCTTAGGTTTATAATATCAGAAGTGTGTACATATGTTCACCCGAGGACATACACTCAAATGATCACAGCAGCACTTTCTGCTCTAGTCAAAAGCTAGAAACTATCCAAATACCCATCAAGAGTAGAATAGATTTTTTAAAAAGTTAACCGGAACATGGTTTATGAACAGACAACTTTTGTAGGAAAGCCAGAGAGATTCTTCAAATGAGATTTGTGTTTATCTCCTCTATCTCTCTTATTACCGCCTGCATCCCCCACTGTCCCTCCAGCCAGACAGATATCTACACAAACTTTAAAAATAAATAAAATATTATCTACCCCACTAAATATTTCCTGATGCAGCAAAAATCTTCTCATTACCTGAATTCCCATTATGTTTTATTGGGTCCACTCTTTAGGAAGTTGGGATTTAAAGGGGTTACAAAATAGCAATTCCTCGTTCTCTGTTGTCTGAGTTAAAATCAATCCAAGGACAGAACGATAGCATATTCATTACTGATAACTACTAGAATGGCAGTTGAGGCCTTAACAACAGTGGGCTTCCTAATACTGAAGCCCAGAATTATACTGATTTATCCACTCAGTTACAGAAAGTATTGAACAAAAGCAGGTCTCTGAAGAACATGGACTTTTTGTATATTTCTTGGAAGCAACTGACTTCTAAGAAAAGAGAGAGAGAGAGACTGAGATAGTCATGTCCAATTTCTTTCCCAAACTCATAAACCTAGTAACTCATTCTTCCCCCCTAGGGAGGAGCACAGAGGGAAGCAATAATTAACAGTGTTGAGGCAAAATCCTACCTCACAGAAATCAGAATCATGGGGAATAAACATTTTCCTAACAGTAATTTGTCATATTTTAGGTGTAGAATTATCAGTAATCTGTTTGTCTTAATTCTGGATTATAAACTGAATAGACTAAGGAATGAGCCTACTCAAGTTTTTGTTATTCTCGATACCATAGTAGGGCTTTGCTGTTAATAGACAATAAGTAGTATATTTAATTTATATATAATTGTGTTTGTGTTCTCCTTTGGGAATATAAGAATCAGAATTTGGGAAACAATCAAAATTTAAAGAGATTATTTTTTTTAATATTTATTTATTTATTTGGGGGGCAGAAGGAAAGGGAGAGAGAATCGTAAGCAGAGCCCACACTGAGCTCAGAGACCGTCACAGGGCTCAGTCCCACAACCTTGAGATCACGCCCGAGCCAAAACCAAGAGTCAGGATGCCTAATCAACTCTGTCACCCAGGCACCCCCAAATTTAAAGAAATTATTAATAAAAAATTTGGAGCTGGTTTCAAAGATTGTTACACTAAAAATGTTTACTAAAAGATCACTAAATTAAAAAAAAATTTTGGAGCAACCATAAATGACACTGCTACCTCATCTAACATTTTTTTAAAAATTAAGAAAACATCAAATACTTGAAAAAATTAAGAAAATAGAATTTTCCACAATGGATTATTTTTAACAAGAAAGAGTCTGTTTAAAATGGATTTCTTCTGGAGCTTGTCTATATATTTTACAAAAATGAATCATTATGGTCATAGTCTGCCTTTAAAATACTTATTTATTATATTTTCTAATTTGGCACCAATAGTTTAAAAATAATTATAATAGCTACCCAAGCAGTTGCACCGTAAGTTACTAAAACACTCTCCAATCATTGAATATTAAATTGTATTCAAGTCTTCTTATTTTAGGGAATATTTGAGTAACAACATCTTTTAATTTTGGAGAATTTGATCCTAAATATAATTTCCCATTAGTGGGTTTGGTCAGTCAAAAAAAGTGAAAAAGCATTCCTTTAACTTGTTTGAGCCATTGGTAAATGTGGTCTCTGATATTCAGCATAGCTGAACAAATAACCTAGCAGGAGCAATATGCTAATATCAACTGATCCACCAGGACTGCGAGTTCAGAGAGTTTAGTCTTTTTTTATTCTGGCTCAGAATGTCTGGCATTTAAGAGCTGAGAACATTGCCCTCACAAATAATAATACTAAGTCACAAATACTGTCTCACTTCAGTAATTTATCTGTTCCAATATATTAATCAAAACTAAAATAAAACAAAAACAAAACAAAAACAAAAACACACAACTCTAAAACCAGTTCAATATTAAATCTTCCCCTTCCCCAACTCGAGGCCTGCTCCAAACTAGAAATCTGAAGTGGAACAGGGTGGTGTTTGCAATTTCTTCACTGTCTCCTGTTTTATTTTTTCTCCTTCCCACTCCCTCCAGGTATTAGTTGTTTCTGATCCCTCCAAGATCAGAGTTTGGAGAGGAAGTGTGCTAGATAGGTTGAGCTTTTGATTGATCAGGTACTATTTCCATAGGGTTTGTTCTCTCTAGACCTGGCCAATATTTACATATAACGCATTGTCTTGAAGTGTAATTTTCTGGGCTCTTGGTAGGTAACCTATCACTGGGTAATTCTCTCATGCAGATCTCTTGGGTCTGGAAGATGCATTTGTATTCCTAATGGTCACTTGTGAATCCTCCCTCAGATCTTCATAAACTGATTTTTACATTGATCTCCCTGCTTCTGATATTCTATTGTCCTTCTAGGGTCCACGTCAGTTCCAAGGAAGACAGAGTCTTTCCCCTGACAAAGTCCTGGAGAAGAGGACAATCCTAACATAGCCCCCTATATCCGATACACACACTTCCTGCTTTACCTTCCTTTACCTTCCTTTACTTCCTTTACCGTCCAGAGTAAGTCTGGCCCCAGATCCTTGGGCTTTCCAGTAGCAGAGAACACATTTCAAGCTCTTTAAGTCTTCCCAAGGAAGACCCCATCATTAGGCTTGAGGTGTTTCAGATAGGAGCCTCCACCTCCTGCCCAGTTCTAAAACATTTATTTTAAAAGCTCCATACTAGAAATTCGTCTTACTTTGATATCTGATATTTTATTGGCACCTCAGTCCAAACTGAGGGAGGAATAGTTCTGTCCTATGTTATAATCTCTGTTACAGCTTTCAAATTTATGAGGATTTTGGTGGAAGTGTGTATTTCATTGGCCATTACATACAATCCCAGATAGGCATGCAGTAACCTCTATGTACCAAGAACTACATATGGGAGGTAACAGGGATACCAACATGATTAATACTGGATCCCTATCTCATTGTTACTTTCATAATTAAGGCAAAACAAATATCAAAATAAAAATCTAGCTGTGAAGTAAATGTTCCAACACCATTTAGCACTAGCTTTTTAAAATTCTAACATATTTAATAACTTCTACCTGGAAAATATAGCAAAGAAGCACCAGCATAATTTTGTTCTTTTTCTGCTTCATTAGATACCAACTTCCATGTCCTGATCCTCATTTTCTAGGGTTAATGACCAAAGAAAATAAGTTTCCTTTATAAACCCTCTATCTATGAAACTCTCTTTTTATTTTCTATGAATTTGAACTCAGTATTATTTCAAATACATGAAAAACTGGTTGGCATGTTTCAGAGGTTTCAAATGACCCAGCTTATACCAAATAAGAGATCTTATACATGAAATGTATACATGTATATATCAAATACATGAAAAATTGGTTGGAATGTTTCAGAGGTTTCAAATGACTCAGCTTATACGAAATAAGAGATCTTATCAGAAACCCCAAGGGATTTTCTGGAACATGGAACAACATGCTTCCAGAAGACTGTGTAGAGTCACATAAAAAAAAAAAAATCAGGGATATTTGGGTTACAGTAAAACTGACAATTCTTTTAGTTCTGTGACTTTGGCTAGTTTACTAAACTTCCTGAATTACAGTTTCCTCATCTTCAGAAAGATGACGTTGCAGCCCACTTTAGGAAATTGTTTAATGGATGAAGAGAGAACGTATATATGATGCTCGGCATCAAATAATACTTCTTATCCACTTATCTGCTAGTGTTCCTATGTTAAAATATACTTTTCTAAATACTTAAAGTTTGTTTCTAGTTGAAAAACACTTTGAGTCTTAAAAATTACTTTGGTATTGCGATTGTATTTTAAAATACTAAATAAAGTAGTTAATGGATACCCAAATGTTTCACAAGCACTGGAATACTAAAGCCTGGTACTCCTGGGCAGGAAGGAGATGGCACAAAGGGAACAGTTCTTACCTTCGGCACTTTCATGAATTTACTGCAAATAATAAGAGCATCACTTGGGGTTGGTCATTTTATCAGGATCTGCGCTATATAAGAAGAAATAAATGTATAACTTAGATTGGAAAAATATTCAATTCACTCTCAAATGATTAAGAAAAGCACGCCTCTTTTTTTTTTTTTTTCTTTTTGACAAGTTGATGGTGGGCGGCAGAGAGGGGAGGTGGAAAATGGCCCTACTTAAGAAAAGTAAGCAAAGTATTGGCAGGCAGTGACTTTAAATTGCACATTAAACTAATCCAGGGCTATGCCTTAATAAAGGCTAGGGCTGGGAATTCTTATGGATTTTCTAGCTCATTGCCGGGACAACATCGAAAGGCAATAAATGTTCTATTACTTACACAAGCTGCTAGTTTTCAGAAAATTAGTCACCAGTGACCTTTTACCCTTTGTCTTGCTCCCCTTCTCAGTAACTGTACCTGATCTGAATCAAATGCAGACCAATCTACAGAGAAGTTTCTTTGCTAACCTGCTGTGAGTCTAAATAATTGGGTATTGGTATTAACAATAAAATTGACCTATTAAGAAAAAGTATCATTCTATGCATTTATTTTTCTTGAAACAAAAGCTACATTCCCAAATTATTGTTTTAAGTGAAATAAATTAAATAACCTTTCAAACTAGTAAATCTCAGTTCAAACAAGTTGAATATGAAAATGACATTCAGCTACAAGTTCTTGATTTTTATGCACTTAGCCAATAATATAAGATTTTTTGCAATTGTTTATTAGCATGTGCCTAGCAGGACTATGGGTATGTGAGCAATGGGGTGGGGGGAACCATGAGGTGGAGGAGGCTGGAGTCTCAGGGTTGATAATAGAGGGGGACAGAGAAGGAGAGAAGTTATGTGATTTGGGGGCACCAGTCCTTATATTGAATTATATTGATTAGTTTTCCAGTTAGCTGGGAGACCTCCTTCTGACCCTATTTTCAGGGTCACTAGATCATAATACAATCTCACGAAGAGACTAGTATCCCTCCCCGTATTGCTTTCTGAGGAAAGTATGGACCTGAAAATTGCCCTTTTAAAGCTTTCTCTTTTTTCCACCTTTTGCTGGACTCTACATAATAAATGCATATATAAATTGCATATACAGTGTAATAACACATGGTGCAACGGACACAAGATAAGATATAAAAATGGCTCCAACCTTTTGCAAAAAAAAAGCTATTTTAGAAATCGAATTTTGTGAAACAGCATTCTATCTGAATCAGGAAAATAAAATGATAATATCTGACAAACAGGTGGGCCTGCTATAAGATCTGGACCCCTTACTAGAGAAACCTTAAGTTTGTGTTAAAGTATGGTTGAAGCAAACAGCAAACACTCAATATTAAAGTCATATAGGAGATATTTTGATTTATTCATGTACATTTACCAAAGCATGAACGATTAGCCCAAACATGAATGACTAAATGATAGACTAAATAATTTTATGTTTCTATGAATATCTATAAACCAAAAAAATGCCTGAGGTTTCTTCAAGATGATGGCATAATTTCAAGACTTTCTAAGTCTTATAACATTTTATTTATATGAAACAGCCTGGAAAGTCTGTAGTTTAATAAGCCACTTACTGTAATTCACAAGAAACTAAAAAAGAGACATTTTGACATCATGTGGACAAAGTAAATTCATACGTTTCACATTTTAACTTATTGTACTGACACTGGACTATCATACTAACAATCAGTAGTATGATGTCATCTGACATGCAATTATAGGTATTAGGTAGGGCCTGCTAATGCTTTAGAATCTGTTTCCTTATTTGATATGCCTCTATCTCTTCACATCTTATTTGACTAGAGAAAACAGTCCCATCTTTGAACACTGACTTGTCTATAATGCGGTAACCCAAACTTTTGACACTGTGCTGAATCAGTGGGTCACTGAAGCCCACTTCTCCTCCCTCGGTCTCTATGTGCACACCTAATATTTTGTTACTAATATAATTTTCTCTTCCTCTAGAGAAATCCTGGCCTACTGACATCACTCCATCAATCAAAACCTTCGGTTGACTCACCAGACTTGACAGATATATCATCTTGAAGATGCCATGGAATGAACTTCTTTTTATTAATTTGGGTCTGCCTATAATGTATGAATATTAATAAAGTATGTGAGGTGGAGATGTTGTTGGAGAGGATAAATCATAGTATTGCTAGAACCACAAAAACACAGTGTTTTTAAAATAATTCTCACCAACGAATAAGCAAGATTCAACAAATTATGCCCAAGTCCTTAAAAAATATCCCAAAACATACCTATTTCCCATGCATATGTTTGTTCCCATTGTCTCAACCTGCCAGAAATATCAAGGGACAGAGAGAATGAGCTATTTATTTCTTAAAATTTCTTTCATGTCACTGCCCCTGATACTTTTATACCCAAAGTACCCACGTATTTCCATCAACACATTTTTTCTCCATCAAATATGCCAATGGGCCTAGATTCCCTAGGTTCAGGTGAAAGTAGCCCACTAGCTGGGACTTTGATGTCCTGCTCAGCAGAGCTATATATGTGAAGCCCCAACCCGGGAACTGGCCTTGCTGCTGTTGATAGTTACGTGCCCATGATGATATGTTGAAACTAGCCCAAGGGTTGGTTGAGATTTTTGTGGAGAGTAAAGGGAGAGCTATGGAGAGAGAAGTAGATCTTAGCAGAATTCTTTTTAGCCCCATTTCTCATCGAAATCCTAGAGTGTCTTGTTTTACATATATTACTTTTGTTATAGGTAAGTTATAAAAGAGACCATATCCCAGGTAGTGCATTTGTAGATATCATTGAAACCTTAGTTTGATATTTATATTGGGCCATGTACAGACATTTGTTTTTGGAAGAAAATTATATGCCTGCCATCCATCCATGATACTATGTTAATTATAGCACAATCTGTGCAATCTTATAGGATTCCTTTTCTATTTTTACATTATATTTTAGTTGTAATATAATCATAATCAAGAATAAACAGAAATAATCTTGGCTGACTGTCCCAAATAGTTTATTCTTTTTTTTTTTAAGATATTATTTATTTATTTGGGAGAGAGAGAGAGAGCGGGAGAAGCACAAGTGGGGTGAGGGGCAGAGGGAAAAGCAGACTCCCTGCTGAGCAGGGAGCCTGATGCAGGGCTTAATCCCAGACCCTGAGATCATGACCTGAGCGGAAGGAAGACACTTAACCGACTAAGCCACCCAGGCGCCCCGACCAAATAGTTTATTCTTTACTCACACTAGGGGTGATTTAAACTCTCCTTATTTTGGGGGGTGGATAAAATAATAAAACTGGTACTTGTTAAACAGCTTATGTTATTAATAAAGAAAACTAATAAGACAAACTGCCATCATTTTCCGATGTTTTGGCCAATATTGTGCTGACATTACTTTATAATCATCATCAGATGCTTTTAAAAGTCCAATTTAGCAGTGTATAAATTAACAGGTAAGCATCTCAGCATTGTCAGTCCTCTACTGAACTTCCTCTACTCCCCTTTATGGTTTGACCGGAATGGTTGCTGTGAGTATGGCAGAAATCATGTTTCTTTAGTATATACATCACAACTTGAAATGAAAACATTAACTAGCTAATTTTTACATAGAACACTAAGAAATTTTATAGGTTATATCTGTTAACTTAAACATGAAAAAGCCCATATACTCTCACCTATAATTAATTTTACCAAGCAGCGTATTTAAAAAACAAAATAAAATCTAGAAAAAAACGTTAATTTGAACAGCTTGAAGAAATTGTTATTTGATTGATTTTATCCGATCAGCAGTCATTTCTTAAGCAGCTACATGTTTGATGCCATACAAAATGAGAACGCCAGAGGTGAAAAAGACACTAAACTTTCTGTTAAAGAGCATAAAATGATATGACTCTTTGGCATATGAATAGCCAAGAATGCAGTATGCTTAGGAACAAGAGAAATTTCCCGTGAATGGTGACAAATTATTTCATTCTTATTTTTATAAAACCATGTTTCACCAAGCATCTGTCCACTTTGGCTGCAAGAAACTGTTCTTGGGGTGCCTGGGTGGCTCAGCGAAGCATCAGACGCTTGATTTCAGCTCAGATCATGATTCAGGGTCTTGAGCTTGAGCCCTGCCATTGTTGGGCTCCGTGCTCAGCTGGGAGTCTCCTTGGGATTCTCTTTCTCTCCCTCTCCTTCTGCCCCTCCCCTCTCCTGCTCACTGTCTCTCAAATAATAAATAAGTAAATGTTTAAGGAACAGACCATTCTAGCTACTTGAGGTAGAAAACAATTTAGTACAGGAAATGGGTGCTCCTACAATGCTAGAGGAGGAGAGTTTTGACAGAGCCTCCAGGGAAGACTCCTGAAACACCATCACCACTTTGGCCAGCCTGGGATCCGCACCCTACACTCTGCACGGCCGTGGGGTCACAGGGAGCCTTCAGGGAACTGCTGTGTCCAAGAGGGCTGTGTCCTCAGCTGCTGTCCAAGGCTCAGGAAGTACCTGCCAGCCCACTACCAATGCCTCTTGACACCCACAGAGCTAATTCTTGGGCAAAAGTACCTAATATCTCCAAAATCATGCCTGTTAGCAGGACCAGCTGAGGCAGTGGAAATAGAGTCTTTCAATTCTGTCTTCAAAAATCTCATGCAAGTTCCAGTTTCAAATTGATAGGACCTAATATGCATCCTGAGCTTTACCTTTGAAGAAATCTAATGAATAAAATGTTCAGCCTTCCAGGCTTTGAGTCTAGAAAAAAAGATAAGGATGACTGCTGCCTGCCAGCACACTACATCCGTTACAAACTGTGCCAATCCTAAAATTTTCTAGATTTTCTTCAAAATCTTTTAGTTAATTAAGACAGAAAAATACTCAATGCATGAATATCCATGAGACATAAATTTTTCTTAAACTTTGTACTTCCTTCCCAGTGAATTACTACCTTTGGGCTTTCTTCTGGGCCATACACACATTTACCTCTTCCTGGAATACCTAACATCTGCCAGGCTTTGCTCCCTCCAGGCTATGGACACCCCATTGGGGGACCTATGCCCACCTAGATCACAACACTTTACATTCTGTGAATAAATTGGCTTTTTACTTGTGTGTTTCCTCGACATGACTGTAAGCTCATTGAGAGCATGAAATGAGCTTTGTATTCAGAGTAACTAATTTATTGCCTGCTACGTATTGTGCACAAATGAATGAGTTCTTTTAAATATGACAATTTATTTTATTTTGTGTAAATATTATTTTTTTCATACTAGACCATTCATGTATGTATTTATTCTGCAAGAACTGATTAACAATCTGCTATGTGTAATGCGTGGCAGATTGTGTGTGGTCCTTGACATTAACTATAAATTTAAGCCTATCTCTATCCCTGATTTTTAAATGGTATAAAGGAGTATTTATTTCTCTGTACTTCATTTTATGTATTTTAACTTTCCCAGGATGCTATATAACAAATCCTTTAAAAATGATCTCTTCATTTGTTTGCAATATTTCTGCCTGTGTGAGAGAAAAGAACCAGTAAAAGGTATTCTGATGAAAAAGTAGAACACAGAGAAAATAGAAAACATATTTTAGTTCTAGTTCTCTTATTGATTTGCTGTGGGACCCTCAACAAATCACTTCACATAACCGTATCACTATTTCTCAATTTTCAAAGTAAGTCTGTTTTAGTTTCCACTGCTTACCTAATACAAAATTCAAACTCCTTGAAATATTAATAGAAAGGATAAGGAGAATAACAGACAGAAATTTTCTCTGAACTCATTAGAGAAATTGGCTGTATAAATCTAGACAGTATTGTAATTATACGGGACACAATGTGGTATAGTGTTTAAGTACGCCTCCTCAGACAGACAGACAAGGACTTAAGATTCTCTTCACCACAGGTGAGCTGGAGACTTGAGGCCGTGTACTTGACCTCTCAATACCTTAATTTCCTCACACTTAAAACTACTAAATACTAAAAACTAATTTCTACCTCTACACATTATTTCAAGTTCTAAATATATAATTTTATGCTTCATTTTGATTGACTGCAAAAGTTGCATAAATGTGGGTTAAATGATGCACAAAACAGGCTCATAGTTACCTCAGGTTGAAGTATTAACCCACCTTAGTATATAGCATTTAGATGCATAGAATCATGTAGTATTTTATAAAATACTCATTTTATGAAAAATTAATGGAAGGCATGGATTCCCTCATCAGAACATTATCACATCATTGCTGTTTTTCCTAAGAAAAGAGTATCATTCTTTTACCCGGATTCCCTTTAGTACTATGAAAATTTTTCACACTTCATTCCCATAGCAACTTATATTGTTGCAATAAGGTATGCATATGTTCTCCAAAATACGCTTGGCACGTAAGCACTATTTAAATTACAGATTCATAT
Source organism: Zalophus californianus (assembly GCF_009762305.2). Taxonomy (NCBI): domain Eukaryota; kingdom Metazoa; phylum Chordata; class Mammalia; order Carnivora; family Otariidae; genus Zalophus; species Zalophus californianus. The sequence continues at coordinate 91,620,413 of NC_045596.1, forward strand.
TGAGATGCAGAAGCTTTAAATAAAACTAGTGAATTAAATTTTATTACGTATCATCAATGTAGTTGAAAATAGCCAGGTGTAGTGGAGTCTTACACAGAAAACTAGAAGTAGAAGATACAAGTAGTTCAGCGTTGACATTTTTGAAAGGATAATGAAAGTAACTTATCCTAAGATCATTCCTTTATCATATTAGACATATTTATGAGTCTCGTTTTACGGATGGTATTAGTCTTTGCTCATTTCTTTTTGAATATTTTACATAAGTAGAACTTGCATGATAGGTAAATTTAAGAACTCAAATTGACATGAGAGAGAAAGGTACTTGCTATAAAGTTTAAAGTTGAGCCTGTTTTTCTCATGTGTATATATACATTTGTGGAATAAGATCTCTTTATTAATACAAAGCAACCACAGACTTGCTTAAGAAAATAACTGTATAGATACATATTAAATGGTTAAAACAGAAAAGAATAATCATAACTGCCTGTTGGGGCACCTGGGTGGCTCAGTCGGTTAAGTGTCTGTCTTCGGCTCAGGTCATGATCCCAGGGTCCTGGGATTGAACCCCGCATCAGGATCCCTGCCCAGCGGGGTGTCTGCTTCTCCCTCTCTCTCTCTGTGCTCTCTCTCTCTCTCTCTCTCAAATAAATACATCTTTAAAAAAAACTGTAACTGCTTGTTTTCAGTCCCCAATAAAATAAGTACAAAAATTGAGTAAATGCCTAGAAACTTTCACAATTCAACAGAGCAATTTTATGCCAATCAAATCTAATAATTAAAGATGTGACTTGTATTTTGTACATTTGAATTTTCTTTTTTTTCTTTCAATTTTCTAGTAATTAACTATCAGAGATTGCATTTTACAAAAGTATGGTCTGTGGTGTTTTGGAATAAAAACATACGTATGTACGTGCATACGTATATACATACATGCCTGGTCCTTCCCTTTACCAAGCAGCGTATTTAAAAAACAAAATAAAATCTAGAAAAAAACATTAATTTGAACAGCTTGAAGAAATTGTTGTTTGATTGATTTTATCCGATCAGCAGTCATTTCTTAAGCAGCTACATGTTTGATGCCATACAAAATGAGAACGCCAGTGTGAAAAGTGCTGTTCTAAATTATTCTCTTAAATGGTCCTATTAGACACATAGAACAGATGTTACTATCTTTGCTCACATATAGAAAATACATATCTCAAGGAGATTATGTGATGTCGTTAAGGTCACAGAGCAAGTAAGTGTTGAAATCAAACTCCAAGTTTTATTATTCCATATGCTCTTCCCCTTATATCACACACTTTCAGAAAAAGTGGTAACTCATGCTAAAAATCTATTTGCCTAGGTAGACTTATCTTAATTATTAACAGTGTGAGGAGAAACATCAAGAAGTTAGAAGATACAATCTCTCATCTATCTCTCTATCTATCTATCTATCTATCTATCTATCATCTATCATCATCATCATCATCATCATCATCATCATCTACCTGGAGACAGACCTCAATGTCAAAGGAACATTTAAAAATTGTCTCAGTATAAGAGAGAAGGAAGCAAAGTTCAAAGTCAAAATATTTCTTGGGCATATAAGTAAGAAGAAGAAGAGGTGAAATATATATATATATGTATATACATATATATATACACACATACATGTATATGTATATATATATTCTGTTGAATTGCTGTGAAAGTTTCTAAGCATTTGCTCAATTTATATATATGTGTGTGTGTATAAATATATATATAAGTGAAATATATAATAACATTATAATAAAAACAATCTAATGCTTGCAAAGAGTTTAGAGTTTTAACCAGTTACTTCCTTAAAGCCATCTATAAGGCAATGTTCTAGATACCCCAGTATTTGAGGTTGTCATTCTAAAGTTACTTTGGATTTAATTCTCAATAATTTGGGGAGAAGTCTGCATAATATTTGTTACAGACAGTAATGGTGTTCAATTAAATCAGTGATAAGGCCTGTATTTACAAACTTGGAAAATAAATTTAAATTTGTTTTCTTTCCCTGCATGTCAAATTTCCTGGCTGGAGGAAGACTTTGGACCAACCAAGGACTGCTCTGAGACTAAACAAGGCACTACAATTACCTAGTGACAGCTATCTTGAATTTCTGACATGTGGTCCCTAGAATTTACATGATTTGCTAGCTGATATTCCGCTCATTAGCCTGATTTTCATGACACTAGGGTACAGCATATACCAACTCCAACAGTCATTATCTTTTTTCACTTGACGTATTTGAAAACATACTAGTTTTACCTAATGAAGTGACCAAATTAAAACTTTCATTTACCATGTAAAAAAGTTATTAATGCAGAGTATGAAGTTTATTATCATTTTAAGTAAATGTGCTTGCTTTTTAAGAAAATGGAGTTATTCATTGAAACAACCACATATTAACTATTAGGTATACGATTATATCTTTATTTTGCCTACAGGTTCTTAAAACTCAGAAAAGTTCAAATAATTATATTTCTTTCATTTGTAGGATATTTATGACTTAAAGACACTACTTAAGGATTGTGTTAATGCTGCTTTCACCCCAGCGACCCTAGCCTTCTAGTATTTAAATTCTGTGTTGATATTAGTTTTCATAAGTCAGGAAATATTTTCCAAATGCCATGAAGCATTATCCAAAAGAAGTTCAGAGCCATAGTGTTCATGCTTTATCATCATCTTTCTGACTGAAACACAAGTCCTTCTCAGTGATAGCACCCAACTGATAAATTATACAAAAGCATTTTTTGGTACACTAATGGTCTTTCTTTGGGTCATCTACTTCCTTGGACTGAAATTGTTTCCCAGTTTTTATTAAAATTATCATGAAAGAACAGCCAAAAAAATAAAAATGTCTGAGTGAATCTTATTTGGTGTCATCAAAGAAAAGTTATCTGCCCTAGAGCAATACAGTGAAATTGAACAGCCATATTGAATATCTGGAAGTAAGCAGAGGCATTAGAAAATTGCTAAGGACTCCAGAAGTGCATTATTTCCAATAAACTTAAAAAGCAGCAGAGAAAGGAAAAAGAATGGAGAAATGTCAAAATTAGAAATTGTTTTAAAGATAGAAGGAAAAAAACACTGTCAAGAAAACCTATATGAAAGCATAGCAGTGAAGACAAAAGTGACATAAATTATCTAAGGCTAAAATAATTGGAACAGAAATCAAAGTGTGTAATTATAAAGCTGTTGCTTCATATACATCAATATTAGGTATGTTTAAAGACATTGAATGAGTAAATATACAGGAAAATCAGCTATTATACAATTTCTATAATTTGGCAGGGGCAGATTCTTATAAACATTAACCTTACAGATTCTTATATCTTAATCATTGACAAGGGGGACAGATTTACATTGTTCAAGAATTCAATAGCCACGAATTTAGTGTCTGCCAAAAAAAATACTCAACAATGCCATTGGTGTTATTTTTAAATAATTTGAGATCATTAGATCCATTGAACATTAAGACTCAAAATAAGATTATTTAAATTATCGAAGATTGAAACTCAAAATGAAATTAGTTAAAATAATCAGATCATACACAGCTTAATAAATGTTTTTCAAGGAAATCAAACCATGTGATTAATCAGAGAATGCACAACTTAGAAAGAAATGCCTTCTGTTTGACAATGGCTAAAAACTGAAAACAATTATATTCAAAATATTTAAACTAAAATTACAGAGTAAATATTTTTTAAAGATTTGTTTATTTATTCATGAGAGAGAGAGAGAGGCAGAGGGAGAAGCAGGCTCCCAAGGAGCAGGGAGCCCGATGCGGGACTCGATCCCAGAACCCTGGGATCATGACCTGAGCTGAAGGCAGACGCTTAACCATCTGAGCCACCCAGGCGCCCCAGAGTAAATATTTTTTACAATGTGTGAATGCCATGAGTAATACTCAGCATAATATGATGGTTTCTTAAAGGGGGCCTCTTAAACGTAACTCTTTATATTATGATGCATTAGCAAAAGAGCATTTCCTTTTCTGCTCTTTCCTATTCCTGCTGTAGCTTAATCATGAACAAAATTCAGATAATAGAAATTGTTCTTGCCCATGGGGTCGTAAGCTAAGTAAAATGGAGGGTAAGAAATTTATCCCTTGAGTCCTCTAGATTAGAAGTGCAAATTTGATTAGCAAAACATATACCTGACAATAAGCATGTTAGGCTACTCTGAGTCAAACTAAATATTATCCTCAGGGACTGGCTGAGAGTTGGGCACTAGTTGAAGCTCAAAGAATATAAATTATAAATGGAAAGACTTGAATGAGACATATTTTTAAATGTATATTATTATATACATATATAAACTTAACTAGTTCAAGATTTCTAAGCAGTCTCACAGCAGCTGTTCTCAGGACAAGAGGACTCTGCAGGAATTTTTTCAAAAAACTATCTTATCTTTGTCAATAAATGCCAAGACTTGGGAATAAAAGAAAAACAAACAAGATTTGAAAGTTCTCAAAAAAATTGTTTTAAGATTCAACGGACTAATAAAAATGTAATTATGCAATCATGAATTTTCACCTCTTATGCATATAAAACACTTCTAGAAATTATTGTACTTCCCCAAACACAAGTTGAGATTTTCAATGAGTAGCAAAACCAAGATATATAAAAGTATTTTCTAGGTTTTAGCTTAAAGGCGCAAAACATTTAACAAATTACGCCAGGCTTTTGAACAACATAAATTCTATCTCAGATTTCCATGAACAGATAATGTAAAATAAGTCTTTTCCCTACCACATCGAATACCTTAATTGGTCACTTGTCTTTCATCAGCACTAAAGTTTTGGTATTTCATTTTTGCCAATTATCAAGATAACTGGGCAGCTTTTAAGACATAAAGTGACAGGCTGGGATTATTTAAAGTATTTTAAAAATGCATTCAAAAAGAACATCTATGATGATTAATCTCTTTTTGTACTAACTTTCTAAATCCACAGAGCAGTGTCTGCTTAAGAAACCCACCTAAATAATTTGAAAATCAATGAAAAAGGCCCACTGCCAAAATCAGCCTTCTCCTAATGAGAAAATTCTTTGAAGACCACGTTTCATCTTTAAAATTTGTGCAAATGTGTAGATGAAAACATATGTAAAACTATCTATACTGAAACATTTTACACTAAATATGTAATGTTTCATTTCTAAACAAGTGTTTTAGAAGAGACAAATGTTCTTGCATTTCATATTGGGTATGTTCTTACATTTCATAGCGGGTATGTTTTTCTACCTTGAATGGAGAAAAATCTTATTCAAAAGAAATCACAAAATGGAGGGAAATTAAAACAGATGTCAAAACTGATGTTGATGTAAGGAACAAGATACAGAGAAGAGAGACAAAAAAATGTCTGCATCCCTCAATCAATTTGCAATTAACTATATGTGGATTGTCTCATGCAGAAAGTAAAGCCAGACCTCTAGGAGGAGTACAGAAGAGCATGAAAGACATCTTAACAAGGGCAAGTGACTACTTGTCACTGCCCCTGAGTTGAAAATATGCATTAGGTTGGCAGACCCATTCTGCTAAGTGGCATAGAAGGAAATATATGTTGACCTATATGGAACTGTGCCCTCTGTCTAAAATATTCTGTATGCATTGTAGTGTAAATCCTGGTGAGTGTTACTAATCTCCGTGACCACTAGTTACTTGGATTCCTTACCAGAAGAGATATAAGAATAATCCCTAAGGACTACGAAATAACAGAAAGAAATGTGAAGAACTAGAGAGTAATGAATGTTCTATATTATTTTCCTAATGAGATTGTTACAACTTTGTGAAGAGAACCAGGGCTAAGTGATGTAAATGACCAATTACTTAATGGTGTAAAGTACTGATTTGTTACTTAGGTATGCTTCACAATACCTGTATATTTACCATTTGATTGGAAGTGGACTGCATCTCAGAATGATTATGATATGTGTGCCTGCCGTGGGGTTTATCCATTTATTGCCTCTCAGCCCCAAATTTGCTCCTTTTGACTAAATTGTGAGAATGGATCTGGGCCCTGAAAGTATTTTTCCCTTTGTCGTCTGACACTGAAGATTTTTCAGTACAGGACACTGGAGAGTCATTGTAGGAGGTGAGATTTTATTTGGGTTTGTTCTCTCTGTAGGCTCCTACAGCATGCTTAGTTTCTCCAGGCCACCATTCCCAGCTTCTCAATGTCTGGTTCCCACTGTGCATGCTAATCAGCAGTACCTAGAAGCTAGTAGCTACCCCTGGAATGTCCTCTGGGGAACATCTGAGGTACCGTCTCATCCTGGAGAAGGATTAAGGTTACTTCTGTTTACTATCAAAGTGATGAATCCTCTCAGATCAGTGTTTGTCTCTGGTGGTATTGGGTGGTTGTGTGTAGATATCTATATTCACCACCCTGAACTATTCTGGGGAGTTGGTGAGCATCAGAAACCAGCCTGAGTGGCTCGGTCTGTTAATTGTCGGCCTTCAGCTCAGGTCATGATCCCAGGGTCTGGGATCGAGCCCCACGTCATTGGGCTCCCTGCTCAGTGGAGAGTCTGCTTCTCTCACTCCCTCTGCCCCTCCCCCAGCCCCTGGTCATGCTCTCTCTCTCGTAAATAAAATCTTAAAAAAAAATTTTTTAAAAGTGGAAGAAAGAAAGAAAGAAAGAAAGAAAGAAAGGAAAAGAAGAAACCAGCACAAAAGTGAAGTTCATGCTGCCTACTGTGCTGTGAGTAATAAAGTTCTTTGTCTCTGACCCATAGATTTTGTGTCTTCTGCCAGCATTTATGAAACAGTAATAGGCTGGCTTGTGAGCTTCTAAGTAAGGTAAAATCACACTCCTGGGATAGCTCTTCACATTATAATTCACTAGTCTGCTCTGTCTGATCTGCTTTTAAAGCCTGAATTTTAATCAAAGTAAACCCTGAGTTTTAATTCTAGATCTTGTAGTTTTTAGTTTAAGTGTAGTCCAATTTATTATTCTTTTCATGTACTTTGATTCTCTATTGAAAGTTTTCGTGCTTTCATCCATTTTTTCTATATTTTCCCCATTTCATCTACCTTGAATATCTAGGTCATGTGAACTAAATTCTAATATTCACTTGCTCTCTTTGATTATTGACCATATTGTCTTTCTTCTTTGCTTGCCTTCTTATTTTTGATCATTTAGACATTTTAGATAAAACACAAAAAAATCTAGACTTCAGATGATGTTATTTTCCACCCAAAATATATGTTTTTTTTTGTTTGTTTTTTTGTTTTTTTTTCAGTCAGAGAAGGGGAAGATCCAATCACCATAACACACTCAGAGGTGAAACTGAGTTGTGGCTACGTTTAGTTTCAGTAGGATTCAGTTTACTTCTGGTTATTCCCTGTTCTTTAGGTCTAAACCACATGTGATTGACAGCCTGGCATTGGTCTGTATTCTTAGCCCTGAAAGACTTAAGAGAATTCTTTTTACCTACAATCTTACTTTATCCCAGTGCTTCCACAGCCAGTGGCTGTCTTCAAAAAAGACAATTTTAATAAATTATCTGTATTTTACTATTTGAGGTAGTGGGACCACTAATGCACCAAAACATTCTGTTTTTTCCTCAGAAGTGGAAGCTTTCACCTATACAATTTTCAAAAACTATAGGCAACTTAGCCCCACCCCAAATTATTCAATCAGAATCTCTAGGGGAAGGGTTCAAGTCTTAGTATTTATCAAAATTCTATAGATTTTTCTAGTACACACTGAAAAATAAAAATTAATGTCTTAGAAAATAGATATAGATCCTATGAATTAAATTATCTTTGCCTCAATTAAATTTGGACTCCTTAGAATACAATAATGTCAGTTTCTTGCTAAAAGAAACTCTAAAATTAAACTTCAATTTGTACATACCTAAAAAAGATGATTGCTAAAATTTTATGTAAATTTGCCAATGGGGAAAAAAATGTCAAACCAACATCAACCCTATGTTTAATAGGTTTATTAGATAGATTAAGAAAATGTATCAAAAAATGAATCATAAACTCAAAGAAGTTTTTGATGGAGCCTCATGACCTGGAAAAGATGTAGAAAGGCCCTTTTCTTGATAAGTATAGTACATAATTATGATTGATAGGCACTGTTGAATGTGTTGGCTCCCTGGCGTAAGAAGTGTTGTGTCAAAGTAGAAGGATATTTCCATGGTGTGATCTTGTTTTAGTTTTCACTTTTATAAGATATAAATGAAGGTAAGAAAAACATTTTGGTTATTTTCATAGGCTTGTCAAAGTCAGTAGATATTTTCATATATTGCTGGATGATAAAGTGAAGATTTGTTAAAAATGTGACATTCTAGAATGATTAGTAAAAAAACAAAACAAAATAAAAAAAACCCAGGATGAAAAATTTTTAATTGTATAGAATCTTCTTTTCTCAACTTCAAAGTATCTTAGTAGAACAGAAGAAAAGTGGCTTTGATATTTATACGAGATGATGTGGAGATAATAATGACCCCAAGTTTAGGATGACTGAGAGTATGAAGAAGATATTAACACACACACACACACACACACACACACACACACCAAAAAACTGAGACAATTGCAAAATAAATTGATAGAAGCAGAATATCCAGAACAAAGTTTAGTAATAGTCTCATGGAACTCTGTTCTGATCAAATCACATTAGGAATATTTTGCTTAGTTTAGGCATCATGTCATACAAATTCTTTTTTTTTAATAAGCATTTGTATTTTTTCCAAGTTTTTATTTAAATTCCAGTTAGTTAACATACCATGTAATATTAGTTTCAGGTGTAGAATTCAGTGACTCATCATTTCCATACAATACCTGGTGCACATCACAAGTGCCCTCCTTAATCCCTGTTACCTATTTAACTTAAGGTTTAAGAACCTTATTGCATTTGGTAGCCCTTTATCCCACCCTACAGTATATAATAGAAAAATACAAGTTGAGGAGTTGTCTTTTGGTCAAAACACTCATTATAGATGGACTATCTTTAACTCTCAATTCTGCTGTGTCACAGATTCTAAACTACCACTGTGCTTTTAGTAAGGACAGTAGAAGTCTCCAAGATACTTTTTGGTCTACAATTAATAAAGTCCTCCTTGCCAGAAATAATGCCCAAAACTTGGAACACTTCAATTTATTAATCATTTGATATAAGTTTCAGCAAAATCTAAAATCTCCCAAGGCTCTAAGTTCTACTAAATTTTCTAGTATATTCTATTTTCACTCCAAGAGGGAAGTTAATAGCCATAAAAACCCGTCACCAACCCATGTGAAAAGAGAAAAACAGGTGAACAGTTACTTGTTTTTGAAAGAGTGAAAAAAGGTTATTTATTTATTTATTTATTTATTTATTTATTTATTTATTTATATCTGAGTATAGTTGCCATACAATGTTTCATTAGTTTTAAGTGTACAACATAGTGATCCAACTATATGTTATGCTCACCACAAGTGTAGCTACCATCTGTCACCATAAATGCTATTATAATATCATTGACTATATTCCCTATCAGGTACCTTTATTTCCCATGACTTACTCATTCCATAACTGGAAGCCTGGATCTCCCACTCCTCTTCACCCATTTTGCTCCTCCTCTGACCCCCTCCCTCTGACAGCCATCAGTTTGTTGAACTGGTACTCATTTAGAAAACCACCATTGGAGTAGGATCTCCTCATGTATATAAAACAAAGCTCCTCCAATTAAAAAAAATAGTTTACACAATACTTTTTGAAAAGCTATTTGTATTCCCATCGTGGGCTTCCCTGTTATTCTTCCATTCAGGTAAACTTAGCTTACATGAACGCATGTTTCTTCACTCTGACAAAAGAGATGTATACAAGATAACCAGCTATAGATGACCTCTTGTTATCTGTGTCTTTAAATGGCCCTCAGAAGACCAATGGTCTATCATGATTAGAAATATTAACACATTTCCATTTGCTTTTGTAAGCTTTCCTTTCAGCCCAGAGTTGGAGTTGCTGATCATGATATAAGGAGTTATGGAAACGAACAAATATTTCCTGAGTACTAGGAATTTTGCTAGATACCATATATACATTATTTCCAACAAAGTTAGCTCAACACGCAGAATAGGTGTCACTGTACCATTCTTAAAGATGAATAAACTGAGACAGAAGGAGATTAACTGGCTGAACGAAAATCTAGACATTGATCTGTTTTTGACCCCAAGTCCGTGCCAATTCCACACCATTATCCCACTTTTCTGACTACTTTGATTCATGATTATGATTGAAAAGACCTTTGAAAGTTTATGGTATATGTCTTGGTATCTGATTAAAGATTTTTGCTTGTCATTCTTTAGTGGTTGAGACACAGAAAATAGAATAGATGTCATCAGGCATAGTGTGTGTGACATAAGTATAGTTTTCCCCAGCAATGGTATCATGTGATATCATTGATTGGCCTTCCTTTGAAGCAGGAACACATTCCAATATGTATATTATGTATATTCCAATATATACGTGTATATATTGGAATATACACGTATATTCCAATATACGTATATATATATACGTATATATATATATATATCCTATATATATATATATATATATATATTTACAAATATATATATATATTTGTAAACCTCTGGCAAGAAAAGCTAGCTATACTTTCTCCCTCTGATAGCATAATTTGTGGGGTGCCTGGGTGGCTCACTTGGTTAAGCATAATTTGTGGGATTTTTTTTTTTTTTTAGGGAGCAGATGTGGGTATTTTGCTTCTTCTTATGGGTTATGTCCCCAAGCAATTGTCATTCTTTCCCCAATTCTCCTAATTGTGATTTCCAAAAACATAAAAAATATTAATTTTTAAGGCTGTCATTTGCTCCACTTTGCCCTTGGCATAGAAGGCAATAGGGACTACACATAAAAAAGCACCTAAGTGCATGTTCAAGTTGGAAACACTTAATCCAGACCCATTAAGGAAAATTGAAGTGATTTAATGGAGCACAGATCAACACCTAAAGAACACACAACATGAGTGAAAGATTGAGGATTATATCATAAAAAATGGGAGAGGTAAACTAACAGTTTTCAGAAAAGAATCCTAGGGCAAACTTAAGAAGTGATCAAAGGGAGGCACTGCTAATGGCTTTAAAGCTTTGGGTAAATTAATGAGAATGACCTAGGTTAGCCCATAAATTAGCTAAGTCAACTATCAATGTTATTTATGGGAGCAACACATTGCCAGAAAAGAAAATTTAGGTATTGACATATAGGCTCATTTCTGTGTATTCAGAATGCGTTTGAATTTTAACTATCTTCCTGATATATTTCACATTTATAAACTGTTATGCATTTTGTAATCATCCATTCTCTCCGAAAGGTTTTTATTCGTTAGCACAATATTCTATTTGAGGCATCCCCTTATATAATGCACATTTATTTTTCTTTTAAGTTGTAGGCACATTATGGAATGATCTAGATAGATGAATTATAGTAAATGTTTCCAAAGGGTACTATTTCTAATTAATTTCTGGATAACTTTCTAATAAGATAATTCCAAACTAGTTCCAATCCATTATAGAGCAAAGCATAACAAAAAATACATATCTAAATAAACACATAAATAAAGATAAATTTTATATTTTTTCACTTTAGAGTGATATTTTAGACATCATTTATTATGTAGACTTCTTTAATATCCGTGGTCATTTGTGACTACAAATTAGGTTTTGGATAATTTGAGAAAACTAAGCAGTAGTATTTCTTCTCTATAGCTCCAAGTATTCATTACTCCAGAAATTCAAAACATCAGTAAAGGCAATATACTTATTCAAATAATGTAAAATAATATTCCCAATGGAAAAATTAATTTAGGAAATATTTTCTGAACCTACTGATAGTAATATATAATGTGCTGGCTCTGTTGATCTGCTTGTATTGTGAAAATTCACTTAACTTTTTTTCATTTGCCCCCACTCAGATTTATGGAAACACGTTTTTTGTTTAGGTTACTGATACAATTAATAAGCAATAGCTTAATGATACTTCCTTATATTTGACACACCAAATTCCTTTAATTTTTATTACTTCTTGATCCTTTAGTTTATACAGTAGTTAACTGATTTATTTAAAAAGAAAACTTTGAAAACTAGGTATAGAAACAGGTATTTTGTGAAAACACTTCCTAATATCAACCTTCTAAAGATAATAAATGTTCATATATCTGTTTTATTATAATTGGACTAAACAAATTAATTCAAGTTGATCAGTGGAAGTCCATGAAGTATTTAAATGGGGTAAAATTTAAATTCCTGATTAAACTTGCAAAAGATAGGTTGCCTTAAAATACTGTAGGACTCAAGCATATAGAAATTTGATTGAAAGTTGGCAGCATTATAGCTATGCTTCTCCAATTATGGCACAAGTATTATCAGATTGAACACTAACATGAAATTAAGTGTGGAGAATCTTGGTGAAAATATTCAGTGCAAATAAATATTAGGTGAGCTAAAAAATAGTTTAAATTTTTTCATCTACAAATAATCTAAAACAGCACTTCTTTGGTTGTACATTACACAACAGAAGGTCATCCAAAGCAAAAGAAATTAGAAGATAATGGAATAAAGGAACACGAATCCTTTAAAAAATACTCTGATGTAAGGCATCTATGTATGAAACTAACCTTTGAGTATCAATCATCTTCGGTGTGTGGCTTCAGGTTTTGGATTCCATTAATTTGAATGAGCATCAGTCGGCTGAACAGAGAAAGCATTTACAATGGAAGAGGTGCTTTTTCAAAATCAGGGTATAAACCCTCTTTTGACAATCTGAAGTGTAATTTTCTCAGAGATAATCCATTTCAAACCAACAGTGACTACTCATTTTAATTAGTTGCAGGCAGTTTTGTAAATTAAATTCCCGCTTCTAAATTCAAAATTCCAGAAAGAGAATGCTTTCATTTTGTTAATTGCTAAATGAGTTTTCAAGATAGGGTAAAATGAAGGAAGGGGTTCCTAATCAGCAGGCAGTTTTAAATGGCATACACCTGTGTCTATCGAGCGGCCTCTCAGTAGGGCTAGAACATTAGCATGTTGAATGTACATGTTTGGGGTTGTCTTTCAAATAAACTATACTAGTGGATTCACTTCAAATTAAAGCCAATCTTCCCCCCGCCCCCCCGTCAGTCATGTGCCTTCCTGGATCTGACTTGAATTGGACATATGTGAAATTATTTGAATTAAAAGTATGATCTATACCCTAATACAAGATTTGATGCTATGAAGTACAGGGTGCTAATCCCTTTTGTGATATTCACTCCCTTAGTGGCCTGAGGCAAAAATCTTTGTCTAGGTTTCAAAGACATACGAAAGGGCGTGTAAACGTACAAATCACACGCACCCTCACAAGCCCCTCTATCTCAATCAAAGGAAAAGACTTGCTTGAGATTCACTTCACGTTTGAAAGAAAACTTAGACCTGGTTTCTCTATGCAAGTAAAATTGTTGAAGGCTTCTTCCTACCTGAGAGTCTGCAATTCTTAGAAGTGGCTTCAGGCGGTTCAAGGAAGGATTTTCAAGGAGAGACTGACCCCTGGAGGCAAAAGGAGCTCCCTTTTGGCCAGATCTTGCTTTTGTAATTCTCAGAAATATTAAGCAAAGGACTGACAAGAGGCATCGGTGGCAAATTCCAATAGGTGTCTCGCCTGCCTCTCCAATTTCTCTCTCCACACTCTCATGCAATGATTTGTAGAAGAGCTAATAGAATCACAAAGAGCTAATGAAATATGAAGTTTTTTTTAAATCATGTACCACTGGAACATAAACTCCATGAGGGTAGAGCTCTGTTTGATTTGTATTTATATACTCATCTCTTAACAAATGCTTAGCTCTAAATAAAAGTTTGTAGAAAGATTAAATGAACAAATTAGTAAATCTAGTATAATCCCTTTATTTTACAAAGATTAAATTGCACAAGTTTCCATACTTAGCAGAAGACATGATTGTTGGTTGAACATCTATCAGAAACAATGTGGGAAGATAAAAGAGCTTAAATCATTCAGTCTGAGATGAGAGTCAGAAGGAGCCCTGTGGAGCAGATGATCGCTAGAGTTTTTTATGCCAGCCCTGAACACTGACCCCTATGTGTCCATCTTTGGAATGATTTCCATAGTTTCAGAAAGAATCCATAAACTTCACTGGTTTCCTATGAACAAAGAAATGAAAAGGGTACAAGGAAAGCTACTTGCTCTGTGTTACTCAAGCTTTAGGCCAAAATAAAAAGTCATAATGAGAAAACTTTAGTTTCTCCAAGATTCTTCCCCCCTCCTACCAGATGATGCAAATTAATCTAAGACATTGGGCATTGCTAACTAACCTTAGTACTGGTGAGGTAAAGTGGAAACATTTGATCAGTTACTTAAATCTTTTTTTTCAGTTCCTTAAATGAATCATATAAGAGGGATTTTGGTTGGGGGAAGAACATAAAGCTATTGTAGTTTGATGATTAAACGTTTGTCAAGGCACTAGCAAAGTAAAGGCAGGAATTTTTTTCCTAATCATTCAACATAATGATATTTCCAAAAGAATGTAGAATTGGAAAAATCTAATACTTGTTGAAATTGCTTACCTACTTTATATTTTAATACCATTTTTAATTATACTATGGTTAGGGATCTACATTTTTCTCTGCTGCTTATGGTCTCTCATGGGCTTTTGGCCATTGAGTGCCCAAATGTATAGTACTTAGCATAAGAACAACAAAAAAAGGGAACTGATGCAATTAGAAGATAGACTTCATAAACTCCATTATTTCATTAGGGTCAATTATGCTTTCTCTCCATTTAAATTGTGCTCCTGGGAGCTGCCTTTAAATTGAGAAAAACACAGCTGCAAATATAAGCTAACGCTCTCCTCTTTCCTATCCACAAATATGTATCTTTTTATATACTTCTAAATTCTTGCTTCAAACCCCTTAAGTTCTTCTCAAATTTCCTCAACTTTTAGTTTCTGTGTCACACAATCTAGAATTAGTCTACACTGGCAGTCACATTTATTTCTTCTCTTTTTTGAAGAACAGCTTGTTTTCTGATTTTAGAAGTAATTTTGGGCTCTCTGTATATAAAACAAAGACAATTATAAAGAAGAAAACAATTTATAAGTCCACTACCAAAGATAACTACTACTATTTTATTTCTTCTTGAGTTTAACAGTTGAGCCTATACTGTATATTTATTTTCACATCTTGATTTTCTCACATAATACAGTATTTTGATTAAAATTTTGTTTGTATGTTTTGTTATGTTTGTTTTTGACTTTTTTCCAACTTTTTAAATCTTTAAAAAATCTTTTAGTAATTCTACTAGTGATAATTTAATTTTAAAAAGTATTTAAAATATACATTTATCTATTTACCAAAATCAAGAATGCATTTTATTATGTGAGAAAATACTAGCCTATTGTTAACCCCCTCCTTTTATCACCATCTCTCCTCACTTTCCAGGTTTGGTTTCTATGAAGGGGATTAGGAACAAGATTATCATTATTAACATTTTATTTTTCCCTTACCCATTTTCTATTTTAAGTATATATTTTTAAAATTTCAAACACTTTTAAGAATAAATTTCTAATGAGTATTTTGACTTAATCCCACCTAACTAATTTAACGTATACCCTAAAGCTTTTACTAAACATTTACTCTCCTTCATTCCTTAATTTTGTTTTAGTTCCTTAAAGGCTGAATGTGCCTTTAAGTCTTTCTCCTGCCTCATTGCTGGTAAGTTTGTGATTGAGATTGATTAATTTTGAGTTTTTACCCATTCAATCTACAAAATTCAGTTGTAACTAAAGAAAGGTATCTTCAGTTATGTAGCAAATACTTCTTGTTCCAGATATTTTGATCTATTTCCTCAATATGCTTCCTTAAAAAAAATTACCTTATTGTGGTAAGAACACTTAACATAAGATCTACCCTCTTAACAAATCTTTAAGTGTATAGTGCATTATTATTGACTATAGGTACAGTGCGTATGGCAGATCTCTAGGTCTTACTCATCTTGATCAACCGTAACTTTCTGCTTTTTGATTAGTAACTCTCCATGCCCCCCAACCCCACCCCAAGTCTCTGGCAACCACCATTCTACTCTTTGATTTTATGAATTTGTTGTTGCTGATTTTTTCCCCCAAGTGTAAGTCAGATACAATACAGCAGAAATCAATTTCCACTTATTTCTCTTTGTCTTTACCCCTCAGGAGAACAAATACCCCACTAAGACTGGGCTCTGACTCAACCAGTAGAAAACTTGGTTTATATACAGCATAGAGATGTCATCTTCCCCTTCTCATACTTGTCAAACTCCTGATATTCCTTCTTCCTCTATGATCCATTTTTCAGCAGCTTAGCATTAAGCAAACAAACAAAAAACAGTATTAGAAAAATCTTATTTCAAGGATTTGAAAAAAGGTCAGGCAAAACATGGAAAAGCAGAAATCTGGGGTGCCTGGGTGGCTCAGTGAGTTAAGTGTCTGCCTTCAGCTCAGGTCATGATCTCAGCGTCCTGAGATCAAGCCCCACATCAGTCTCCCTGCTCAGGGGGAGTCTGCTTCTCCCTCTCCCTCTGCCTCTCCCCCCAGTTTGTGCTCACGCTCTCTCTCTCTCTCTTTCTCAAATAAATAGATAAAATCTTTTTAAAAAGCAGAAATCTTATTATTTAATGCTTCCAATAATACTTTATATTGTTATGAAATTTTTAGTTTCCATGTATTTCGACTTAATTTCAGTAAACTCTTTTTTTATCATCAAGGTTTTTTTTAATTTCTGTCAACTTTGTCTTTAGTTTTTGCTTTCATTTCAAAAAACCATAGATTCTTGTTTTATATTGAGGGTGACAAATTATTTTATAAAATATTCCTACAATCTCTGTGTCATTTTATTTTGTGAGGTCTATTTCTTTTCTGAGTCTTACTATTGGTTAACGTCTTATTCTAATGATGGTGTGTGTTTACTCTTTTTTTCTTTTTAATGCGTATCCCATGTAATTTCTTTTTTCTTATTCTAAAACCAGGAGAACTCTCATTAGAGAAATGAACCCAATCCTCAAAAAATGCCAAATCCAAACACACAAATGTGTCAGGCAAGAAGTATGCATAGAGTATGCATCCATTCTCTGTATATGTTTGACTTTTTTTTAGATCTAAAGCTGGGAGTTACGTGGGAAGGCACAACTCCTATCCCAAATCTCGCCTGGGTGGACATCTATCCTGTGAAATTATGATGTCATGAGGTGAGACATTCTCCCACCCTACTTCTTAGAACAAGGTTCTTCCTAGGTTAACAACAAATCCCAGTAGTCCATCTTACTTTCTGCCTATAGAACATTTATTCACAGAGAATACACTAACAAGGAGGGGTGGGGTTGAAGAATAAGGGAAGAAAAGGACAGAGGCATCATGCAGTAGAAGATACGCCTGGAGTTCTCAAGTTAATTCAGAAATTGTTTTTTGGGGAACAAGGATGAAGAGTGGGAAGTAAATATTTCCACTCACTTTCAGGAAAGGAGGCTTGCTATGACCCTATAGCACATAGCGACTGGTGTGTTTCAATCCAGTCCCATTAACCTTGCTGCTAATGGAAATTCTTCCCAAGTTATGACACTAGACTAATATTTCCATGTTAATTTTTAGTGTCATTTTGAGTTCATTCATTTTGGTGCTTCTTAAACATTATAGTGGGAAATAGAAATGATTATATAAGGGGATACTACTGATCATCCCAAACTAGAATCTACTCTGTAATTAGTTTCTGTTAGGTACATCTTCAAGCAAATGGATGAATCCTTTTAATCTGCTGAATTGTAGCAATGGAAACAATATCAATTCAATTTAATTCAATCCTGTTTATATGGTAACTATTGTATTTCTATTACTGGAGACAGAATCCCAAACTGGCATAAGTGAAAGGGGAAATACATTCCTCATATAACAGAAAGGTTAGTAAATAGAATTGTTTTCATGCTTGGATAGTTCATGAGTTCAAACAATATGTTCAGTTCTTGAGCTTTTTTAATTTCCTAATCTCTCAGATCTACTTTTGAAAATCGATTCATTTTTCAAGCAAAATTGTCTATGAGTGGTATACAGGTTCTCTAAACTTCAGTTATTTTAATACATCCACCGCACCAGAAAAAGAGTTTTTACCTTTCATATTGTTGGCCGCTTTGGGCCATTGTGAAACAATCCCTGTGGTAAAGATGATGTGGAAATTTGAATGGCCAAGTTTGAGTCAACCAGGCATCTGAGCTGGAGACCAAGTACTGAGCCAGGCCCCCCAAAACACAGGGAGTTTGGGACATGCAGATAATTTTGGAAAGGAAATTAGAAGTAGGATTTCTCAGACAACAGAATTTTCCAAATGTTTGTGGGCTTTCTCTTTATTTGCATTAGTCTAATGCCATAAACTAGTAACTAAAGACAGAGATCTTTCAGTATCATAATCGTTGAATGTAGATCCCATAAGCGTCCATGTCTAAGCGTCTAAGGCCTGAATGCTTTCTGCTTGTCCCTGGACTGGAGCCATGTGCACCGCAGCCTGGGATGTGGTGGTACGAGTTGCGCCTTCACACCAGGCAGAATTTCAATTTATAGCTCTTTACAATGGTTGTGATTGTTTCCTTTGATTGGAAGGGGAAATAAATAGCAGAGAAAATTTGGGAGGCTTTCTCCAGGTCCCAGAATAATCCCACACTTGCAGTCCCATCTTTCTGCACTTGCTGAAACTAATGTTAGCCTGGGACATACGCTTCAATTCTTTTTCGATCATCTAAGGATTAATATCATTATACTCTAAGCCACATAGATGTGCTTGTTTACAGATAGAAGGGACCACTGAAATTTCTTTACCAGGTCCCCAAACTCGAACCTTGGTTGTCTTATTATTGATGCAATAAGATAAAGAAATTACCATTTAATAGATGTTTTGCTACAACATAACCGGGACTGTAGCCTTCCCAACCTAGAACAGAGGGATCCTCATTTCCCTCGTATGTTAACTTTGTCTCTTCCACACTACATACTTTGTGGTTTTATTACCCCACAGATACCCCTGAGAGTAAGGAAGAAGTCGTTTCCCTCCCCCCAAAAACTTGAAATACTGTTAGTTGAAAAGGATGACTAAGTTCTGAAAAATGATAAATTGATAAATTGGATTTGATAAATGATGAATTGGATTCCAAGGTGTTTCAAGAGTAGGCTTAGCAGAGAAAACAGAGCCAGGATTTCCAGGAAAAGAGATAGTTGCCTATGCTATATCTATTAATAAGACATCTTTCTATCACTTCTCTGGACTGAGAATCAGAACTGATTACAAAGTCCAAGGAACAAAATGCAAAAGTCAGGTGCTTGAGTGGCTCAGTCAGTTAAATGTCTACTTTGGGCTCAGGTCATGATCTCAGGGTCCTGGGATCAAGCCCTGTGCTGGGCTCCTCGCTTAGTGGAGAGTCTGCTTCTCCCTCTCCCTTTGGCCCTCTCCCCTGCTCGTGCTCTCACACATGCTCTCTCTCTCTCTCAAATGAATAAATAAAAAATCTTTTAAAGAAATGCAAAAGCCAGGCAGAAGGCAGAGAAAACATGTTATCACAGACACTTAAAATGGTACACACCAAGTTTGGATGTGTGCATGCAAATATGCATGACTTGAGAGCACAGGCATATTTAGGAAAAAAAAGAATATGTAAATTTGGTTAAAACATGCAATATGAAGAATTAGAAATGCAGCTGGGAAAGTAGGTAGTCATCATCCTGTAAAGGACTTTTGACTCTTGGATAAGAATTTTTTCCTAATTTGGTGAAAAACAAAAAATCTTTGAAAGCTTGCATTTAGAATTGCATTTAGAAAGAGGATTTTAGCAATGGCATGTGACATAGATTGAAGCTGGAGGACATAGAGGGTAAAAAGACTCATAAACATATAATTACAATAGTTTGAGTGATAAATAATGGGAAACATACTTATGGTGATGGAAAAAAGATAGAAGGAAAAACGCAGGGTAGATTTGAATCCCTAGGTTTAGCAAACTTTGCCTGTTGTTTAGCCTTAGCCACCTGGGTTTCTTCCTTCCTGCCTTCCTGCCTTCCTGCCTTCCTGCTTTCCTCCTTTTCATCTCCATTTCTCTTTTCTGTATTCTCATTCTTTTAACTACACTTAGACTGATAAAAATTTTCACTTTAATCAAAGTAAAAGAGGTTGGTGGGATTTGTTCAAACAGCCTACTGTTTTCTGAAACTGTATGTCCAACAATGCTCCCCAATTCTCAGAAACATTATTAAAGAATTCTCTAGCACCACACAGACTATTCAGTATTGAGCAGGTTATTTCACTTCTTTTTGCTTTGAAATAAAAAAAAAAATGAAGCTTATATATGAAATCATCTTTCAACGTTTTAGAACTTGAAAATGCTCCACGTACCTGAATAGCTTTTGGTGTACAATAACACTCTAGATCACTGGACAAAATATGTCAAATTTATGTCCACTGTCAAATACATATTCTTTAGGTTTACCTTTGTTTTGACTAATAATCATTTTTACAGTTTCCAAGAACTCTGCTAAATACTTTATTTTAATAATTCACTATGTAGAATTTAAAATATACACAGTGGTGGGCACAATAACAAAAAGGAGCCCCTATATCCCCATCACCTGGTTTTAACAATATCATAGCAAATATATCTTTCTTTTCAAAGCAGAGTTAAATTTCTACCTTTTTTACATCCCTGATTTTTTTTGTTTTTTTTTCCTTAGAGAAGATAAATAAAAATATATATAACTTTCTGCTCTAGATTATATTTGAAAATTTCCTCAAAGAAGATACATTAAGATGGTGTTCATCTTATTTGTTGGTGAAAATAAGCTATTAATTTCTTCTAAATATTTACGTATTTTTTATAGTTTTACTAGTATAAAAGCAGACTGGAATTTTTCCTTCAATTATTCACCTTCTGTGATCCAAACTATTACAGTCCTTGGGTAAATCAGGCAATTTTGTCTTTTTAGAGGGTGGATAATTGTGTCATGAGCAAATTATTTGGACAAATGCCAAATGGCATTATCCAGTAAATTATAATCAATAGGTGCTTATTTAATAAATTATTTGTCCAGAGAACAGAGCCCCATGTGAACAAATAGTCAAGGATTCCGTGTGACCTCCCTTTATGCCGTGACTTGCTTTGTGAATTGGAAAAATCAGTTAACCTCTCAGTGCTTCAGTTCACTCATCTATGAACTGAGAAGAGTAACATTTGCCACCTAACTCACCAGTATTTTGTGAAGGTTAATGAGCTTCAGAGTTTTATAAAGTGTCTTTTTTTGTTGGCTCGGAAGACTCTTGAAGAGTACTAAGCATCACTGCCATTTTTTTCCTTACAGATCTAGTAAATTTTCCTCTGAAAGACCCATAATATTACAAAATATGTGATAAGATACTTCTAGCAGCGTTGTCCCACATCTATCATGAGAGGTAAGAATAGTTTCAACAACAGTGCTCTTGAACCAGATTCCCATAACTCATATTATTAGGGTCTGAAACATTTGTGGCCCAATAATCCATGCTTGTTAGAGTTTTTCTAACTCCAGCTTAAAATATTTTAGTTCTAATCAATTTTGTCAAAGGGCTATCATATCTTGACATAATTTTATGAGTTGAATATTAAAAAGAAAAAAGTTTATCCAGTGAACAAAGGCACCTGTTCTTCATTGCCACACTGAATGAGTAATATTAAGGTCATGAATGAAATCCACAAAAGTAAGATGATTTGTTATAAGTGGAAAAAAACTGTACATCACTCTCCACTTTCTGAAACAGTTTTGCCAAAGCTCTGCTTGAGATAAAGAAGAATAGCACAAATTTGTAGGATCCTGGACTTCGGATGTGATGCTACAAATCCTGTTTCGTCGATTTTAATTAATTTTGTACTATTTTACGTATTTTTAAATTTGAGTGAGGAAAAAAATCACATATTTTTCATGCTGTTAAAGGAATTTAACTTGGAATTTTAGAAAGATGACATTGCATAAGCTATTTAATGAACATTTCTTAAATTATGGGTCATCATTTGACTTCAGATACTATCTCCTATTGCACTTTATATTGGGACAATCTGTATATGTAAAAAAAAATACATTTCTCTTACTTTATTTCAGAAGCATAATAAAGGAAAAACTAAAAGGGAAAATACAAAATACATACATTTTACTCTATTTCTCTTTCAATCGGAGAAAGAAACTATAAAACACCTAGAGGAATTCTTCAATTATACCTGTATTTTTCCCGGAATATGGAAATTAGAGAAATTATCTATTATATTTTCAGTCCTAAGTAATAAAAGTGTAAATCATTTGAAAATTTACAGAAAAGAAAATCCAAAATAATGTTAGAAGTTTGGGGGCATCACCCATCCAAAGACTGTTTCTGGTGGGGAATTCATTTCTTTGGCCTCGCAAAATGATGTGGTATATAAAGATAAAACTGAGAAAGTGTAAAGATTATCAATATATTGACATGTTGTTCTTTCTTCTTTCCCAGAAATACAAACTATTTTCCTAGGTGGCAGCCAGCCTGCATCCGCAAGTCTTTGTGGATACATATACAAGGCGCTTAACTGGAACAACCAAATACATTTTCTTGCTCCTTCAAGAAAAGGTGTGAGGAGCTGGTCTCCTAAAGCACATTCAGGTATTATAACTGCTGAGACTAGATAGCTCCACAGCCAGATAGTTTACACAGGCATCCTCAATTTAGAGCAGTTCTTTTTGAAAATGCAGAATTTATGTTTAACATTCTTTCTCCTCTTGGGGAAATGTAATGCAATGGTTCCCACATGCCAGTTCTCAGGCCAAAGCTGGTTTTGAGCAAGTCTTCACAATGCAGGACAAAATGAGAAAAGTAAGACAAGATTTTTATGTATGTGAAGGTAAAGTTGTCAACAATACTGTATTGTAAACATAAAACTTTTAGTCTAAGAATCTGCCCTTCTTAATTTTCTGTGATAAAGTGACTCTTTCATAAAATAATGGTAAAGTGGGATAGATTTTTTTTTTTAATAATGTCCTTACTTGGTAAAATAACAAGTTAGAAAAACTTCATTGTTGCTGGCCCTCTCTTAGTCTCACCTTTTAGAAAAAGCCCTGATGTCTGAAATCCAAAAGTCTAAGACTTTTTGGTTTTAAGTGCCCTTACAAGTCTTTCAGACAACCAAAGAAAGCGAGATTCATAAAATCATTATGGGTATAACTTAGAAAAATTTATCATTATCTAGAACATATTAATATGAAAAATAACAAATGATATATACATTATCTGTAATACTCCTAAAGATTTTTAAATGAGCAAATTTGGTAGGTGATATGTAAATTTGGTGCCTCTTTTTTTTAATAAATTACAATTGTTTTTAATCATATGTAACCTGTGATTAATATAAGATTTCTTTAAAAATATATGACAAAAAAAGATTATTTGGGGGAAATATGAACACTATATTGTAAATTAATCAGAAATTACTGCCAAGAAGCCATACCAGCCCAGACAGTGCATCAATGTCCTCTGACCACTGTCACTGGGGAGTGCAAATCAAAGACCCTCGAGTAGCCGACTAGAGTATTTGCCAAATACCTGGATGCTCTTTTTGGAATGAGGCATTTCAGAATGAAGCTTACCAATTTTTTATGACAACTTTGTTTTTGGTAAAGGAAGAGAAATTTCTGTGGCTCATATTCTGGATATTTTCTAAAAGCTTAACAAATACCTGGTAGAATTTGAGCAACTCCCTAATATCGTTGTGCATCCTCATTACAAGGTTGTTGTTGCTGTTGTTGTTGTTGTTGTTGTTGTTGTTTTTCCCAGATTTATTTTAGTAAGTTCCCACGCATCATACGAAACCTCTCGTAGCAGTATGGCTATTTTCATATGAAAAATAACCCACTGCAAATCATCACAACTTTCTGGATAATTACTGTTGACCGACATCTGCCCAGAGGAGTTGCTAAAGCAGAGTCCTTGCTGATCTCTGAATGACAGTTTTATGAGGCCACATGTTTTGAAATTTGTATTAAGTTTATGGGTTTGTTTTCTCCCTGTTTTGCAAAACTTGGTTACACTGTGGAATCTTTGCTGGGATAAACTTTATCTGCATATTTTTGGTCTCCACAGACCAAAAATGTTAGTGCTGGAAAATTCCTGGACAGTGTTTTTAGAGGTACATGGCTATAAAAGAGAAGTATTTCCTTCTTTTTACTGCTTGACTTAGCAAAATAAACTCATTTTAGTTTTATAAAATGCAGGCAAGAATTCAATTCAATTATTTTTACTTTAAACAATTTAATCTTTTGCCTTTTCATAACCTTTTAATATTATCTTTTAATAAAGAGAATAGGCTACATAATGGTACTTTTGGCATTGCAAAGAGGTTTTGAAAATATCATTTTCAACCCAATACATATTGCACGCTAAGTACATGGACAGGAAGTTTGGTTTGGAGAATAATTATATCAGGCTACCAATCAGAAGGCTGAATGTGCTGGTCTTCATTCTTTCGCTGACTTCATTGTTTTTCCAAGTTTATTGTGCTACCCATGGTTTCTCACCTATGAGAAGGGACTACTTAGAAATAAAACAGAGAGAGAGAGAGAAATAGAGACATTTTAGAATTTTATTTACGTTAACAGTAGACTTTACATTTTCCCTAGAATTTAATGATCTACAAATCCATTGGGAGGTCTGATCTCAAAATAATAATCAAATATGAGAGAAATGGCCATATTAAATAAATCTGTGCTTCTGTAATATTTCTATGATAAGATTGAAAAAATATTAACCTATGAGAAGGTATTTCTTTCATCTAGAGAGTTCACTGTATATTTTTCTTTTTTGTCAGTTTAATTTTAACTTGCATATTTAGTGTTGGAGGAAAAATATTTTTGTGGTGCGAAATAAATCAGTTCCATCAAGGGGCATTGGTATTAGGTACTTAGCCGTCAAAATGGGCTTATTTTCAGAAGCACAAACACGGTCATTTAGCTATCTTGTCTTCTAAAGGAATTCTGACCCAGATGACTCCGTTTCCTTGAAGAAGGGACTAAGGGAGCCAAATTTACCTCAGGCAGCCTATTTGACTCATTTAGCTTTGCCACTGCATTTTGATGGGAGTCTTTTTCTAGTTTGACCTTACTGATAAGGCAACAAAGAAAGAAATATATTTCCAATGTTAATTCTCAAGGAAGAAACTTTTTCTTTCTCTTCCTCAAAAAACACTAGTATCATATTGCCCTAAGGATATGTAAAATTCCACTCAGCACAAGACCTGGAATGTTCTGGAAATTCCAGGAGTTATACTTTGTATGTCAGACTCTCAGGTACAACTGGGATACTCCCTCACCCTAGACACACGTTTAAGAAAAAGAGGCACTCTACAGGAGACTTGAAGCTCCTCATAATATTTCATCCTTTGTCCTCTTAATGTATATCAAAGGCTACAAAGTTGAAGTTTGGTGATATGTATTGGTCTGTGATTACTAGGAATATTACTTTGCTAGGGCTGCCATAACAAAGGATCACAAACTAGGTGGCTTAAACAACAGAAATGCACTGTCTCGCAGTTCTGGGGGTAGAAGTCTGAGTTCAAGGTGTCAGCAGGGTTGTTCCTTCTGAGGGCTGGGAGGAAGAGTCTGTTCCAAGCCTCTCGTCCAGCTTCTGGTGGTTTTCTGGCAACCTCTAGCATTCCTTGGGTTGTAGAGGCATCACCCTGATCTCTGCTTGTAGGCTCACATGGTATTCTTGTGTGCACACCTGTGTCCAAATTTCCCCTTTCTATAGGGATACAGTCATATTGGGTTACATCCCACTCTTATGACTCATCTGAACTTGATCATCTGCAAAAACCCTATTTCTAAATAAGGTGATAGTCACCATAACTAGGGGTTCTGACTTAAACATCCTTTGAGGGGGACACAGTTCGGCTCATAGCACCGTGTCTATCCAATTTGACATTTGCATTTCAATGCTATCACACTCTAAGAATATGGCACAGACTAGACTACTGGGATTTTTCTATAAGGATTTCATATATAAAAAAGAACAGAACAGATAAAGGAAGGTTAGGGAAAGCATCAAAATAAAATCAACTTACCTGATTTTAAATATTTGAATATTTACCTTCTTCTAGATTGAATACTTTAGGACTATGTCTCTACGTATATGTTATATTCCTTCTCACCTAATGAGCTATGTATTAACAGAAAGCTAAATTTTGGCAAAACATTGATGTTTTCTCAATCTATCCATTCTAGCAATCAAAGACAGCCTATACAATGGGTGTTTGTTTCTCTACTAATCTTATGCATACATTCACAATGACAAATGCAGAGTAGAGGAAAACCTCAATGTAAATAACACATTAGATATTATTTCATAGATAAACAGGCCATGACTATACTGAATCCAGTGGTTTTTTTTCCAATCACTCTGCCATATTAACCGATTTCTCTACTATTGATTGAATCAGCTGTGCAGACAATCCGATTTTGTTGTTAAGACAGCTGAAAACAGCAGATTGACTCTTTTTGGTCTGTTTCATATAAACACAATTATTGTCAATGTGTTCTCAAATCCTCCATGTGACTGCAGAACAGATGGAATTTTTTTTTCAAATTTTACTAACAGCAAAAAATAAAGTGGGCTCTAGAACTGATTTGCCTAATAATAATAAACTTTTGGCTCAACAATTTTAGGAATGCAACATAAGAGCCATAAAAACCTCAAGACAGCCTATTGTGGAGCTAAATTGATATGATTGGATTAGAATGCTTGGGATGGTTTTTGGTTTTGTTTTAAGAAGCAGCAGCATTGGCTTTGGCATAGAGCAATATTAGGGAAATACGAATCTCCGACATTCCAATGAGCCAAGTGTTGCTCCCAATTTTTCGTCTACCAAAGTCGTGAGCAGGGTGTTCTTGTTCTATTGTGTTTACATTTATTCGGTTAAAGTATGTCTCTGAGTGAAGACCAATGATAGTACTGGGTACTTAGCACCTTTCCTTGCTCTCCAAGTGCCCTGAAAATATCATCTCATTACTCTTCAAAACCATCCAGGCAAGAAATCATACATCTCGTCTCAAAAGCAATTCTTGAAAAGAAGAATTTATATCCTCCAATGAGAGTGTACACTATATATGTGCTTAAAATTGTCCCTCTAGTTTTTATTTCGGAAATTTAGTCAGTGAGTGGGCAATTAAAAAACAAACAAACAAACATCAAAACAAGACATAAAGCAACACAATATCAAGAAGGTATTTGTGGGCTACTTTCCCACATGTTTGTTTTAGAAATTAACATTAAACCTTCAAATAACAATAGCTTGGTGTGATTTTCTGTGAAGCAAACATAAAGCTTTGAGTGTTTAACCATATTAAAGACTTCTTTTCTATTTACATAATGATATATCATGTTTATCTTATTAGCAATGTAAAGATATTAGTAGCCATGCATAAATAGAGCTCAGATAAAAAGATACTTCATTTCAGAATCACTAATCTATGTTAATACCATTTTGGTCAAGGTCCTATAGCAGCTGTTAGGATTTCAACCCCAATAGGTCAGAGAAAGAAGATGGGAAAATCCTTAATAAAATGTTGTCAGAAGCTACAGGTGGGAAATAAAGAAGCTCTTGTGACCTATAATCTTATTCCCTCATAAAGTCACCAAAAGAGCACAGCAGCTTCTGCAGTTGAAATTAGACAACACACTAGTGGCTTTTCAATCTCAACTTTTACAGTTCAGTGTTATCATTTTCAGTGAAGAACAAATGAAGGATACAGCAGCTCTGCCCAAGATGTTCTCTCTGGGTTTAATCAGCCCACTCAACCACATGAGTAACTCTGCCTTAACAGTATTTTATTCCCATTTATAAACAATGTAGGTGTTCTGCTGGCTTGTTCATAAACAAACATTAGATTCTCAACATGCTCTATTTGAGTTTTATCACTTTTATGCCAAATGTATCTGAAGAAAATAATTTTCTTTTAAACATTTAATACTAGGTCAGATCAATATTAAAATGGGAGCTGTCATAAGATAGTAAAATCTACCCTTGGCATCAGCCTAGATAGAGTGTCGAGTTCTTCATATACAGTCCCACCTTATTGGTACTCTGTAAAACAAAACAAAACAAAACAAAAACAAAACAAAACAAACATACAAACAAGAAACAAGAAAACATGTAGCAAAAGGCTATAGGCAAGCGTGTGACCAAATGAGCAGAGTGTGGTAATTGTCCTCTTTCAGTACGGTGCCTCCTGCCGAAAGGGTAGCAGGCTTTGACTTGGCCCTGTCATTACCGCCATTGGCAGTGGTGGAAAGTTCCTACATTTCTAACTCATATAACTGGACCTTGAGGGATAACTGGCTTGTTACTTCATTTTGCTTAGAAGAGTATGTGACTTGAATTTTCTTTGGTCCCAAAGAGAAAAAGAACACTTCCTGAAAGATCACCATTGACATATTTTTCTTCCTTTCATAAAACTAAGGTTTTATGTTTTTCCTCTTTGATTTAAGGAGAATATTTAGCAAAATGTAAAATGATAGGGCTGAGAAAAAAAAATTTCTGGGGGAATATCTAAGAAAGGGTAGACAGCAATTTTCTATGTTTCCTTTTTCTCCCCATTTATAAAAAGCATCTCTCTAGTTATTACATCACATCAAAGTTAAATATTTTTAAATGCTTGATTAATACTAAAATGGCTTTTTTAAAAATGGGTCCAAACTATCAACTCTCAAATTGCTGCCTTGAAAAAGATAACAATAAGTTACTTGTGTTCAGGATAACACAGCCTTTTTTATACAGATTTATTATTTTTACCTAAAAGTTCATCATGCAGTGGAGAGAGCAGAATTTAATATTGTTATTTGAAGAAGACAAAATTTTACAGATTTAATTTGCAATCAATTATTTGCATAATGTTAAGGTTTGGATTTAACATCAGCTTGAGATTTGTCATATGCAATTTCCATTTATTTATCATGTATAGGACAACTTGTTTAAGAATAGTTGACTCTGTGAGCAGTTTACTTGACAAATTATATCTAATATTTGCTTTCTGAAATCCTGAGAATTGGTTGAGTATAATTGTGTTTCATGTTGGCAAAAAATAAATAAATATGGGACTAAGGAAGTCCTATCATTAATTTGTCAGAAAAGCAAGTTGTCATTTCTGAAAATTTAATGTCATTGAAGCTCCATCTCCAATAGCAAAAGAGCACTATTGCTAATAGACTTCAGAGCTCGAAATAAATAAATCCTTGGAATCCTGTTGCATCTCTTGGGGTGTGACATTTGACAGTCTTTTATAGCACAGAACGAAACAAGTTTGTGAGCTGGAATTCAATTGTGGCGTATTGATTCCTTGCATCAGTCATTATTCCCTGCTGATTGACAGCTGAAAATTGGTTACGTTAAGTATTTCATATGTTATATTGGCTGACATTTGCTTGCCTGCTCCTGTGTCAATATTGTTGTAAAGATCTCCAGCTTTATGAGATAGCAATAGACACTGACTGTGGCTTTTGTGTGATGTTCCAGTGTTTTTCCTGACATAATTTAAGACATATTAAAAACCAGCAGCATCTTCCCTCTTGAGAAGCTTAATGCCAATATTATTGTCTTCCAGGGGAAGATCATGTATGCTCATAATCGGGTGCTAATTTCCACCCGTACGCTCATGTTTAGGCATTAGGCACTATAACTGTAAAATTGAGCCTTCTTGATTGATTCATGTCAAGCCTCATCTCGGCTCCTGCAGGGGAAGTCATCCGGCTGACCCTTTTTACACTAAAAGAAGAGATTTGTGTTCCTTTCTTTCACCTGGAACCATCAAATTGACTGAATAATCTGTAATACATTAGTGCTGACATTTGTTAGGGGAGAATTAAACAAGACACAGTAATCATCCCCTAGAATAAAAATTGTGTTTGATTTCCAGCAGAGTTCTATTAAAGCGATGACATATTCAGTCTCTTCCAAGGTGGAAAATCGTGAATATTCTCTGCATTAATGAATCAAGTTAACACATCAATTGCTTCTAAGACCTGGTTCTCCAATATGAGTGTTAAAGGATAGGAAGGCCCTGGTGTATGGTCAATACATATTTGTAATCAAGGTGAGCTTCTTGTGGAAACAAAATTTTTAAAGATTCTTATTGTCTTTTTTGCTTTTGCTGGTCTGAGGTGTAAAAAGTTGTATTGTTCTCTGAGGTATATAAAATTAATCCAAAAATGGTCTATTATCGCCTCTTCAACTCACTTGAGAAATACTACAAAACAATTGGGTGAGGTAAGTACCCAATTACTAAACTTGATTCCTTGTGTTCATTATGTTGCTTCAGTTTACAATATCTTTGAATTTAGGTAAAGAAATGTCCTTACATTTCCCTCTTCCTGTTGTAACCCATGTAAGAATCATTTGAAGCTGTTCTTGAACAACTGTATTTCATATTCACTGGTCTTCATTCACGGCACCTGCTCATCAACCACGACTGTCAGCATGAAGCAGAATCATATTACATTCCTTAGAGCTCACATGTGTGTGTTCTGGAAAAAACAATGTTTTATAGCTAACTTGTGTAGGACTCATTTCCAAGATGATTCGTTCATAAGTGATTATGTGAGTGTGTTTTCCATTATGAGTTCACACTTCTCAGAAGTACCACTTAAAAACAGACCTTTTCCACTTTTGACTATATTTGTTGAAGTGGTTGTCAAGTTAGTTAATTGGGGTCATTTCAAAGTGCTAACGTGCCTGTACTCTAGATACTCCAAGCCATGTGGAACAATTTTGGGAAGAGAACAGAGCCGGTTTTGCAAGTAAATAATACAGAGACGACAGAAGTTTCCTCTCCCTTCAATGATTGTAAAGGACTCTAGAAACTTGTTAAAGTTAAATGGACAATCCATGAACTAGTAGGTATTTGTTGGTTTCACTTCCTTTAGTGTGGGAGATTTAGAAGTTTGTTATCTTGCAGATGGCATATATCTGTCCAAGAAACTTCATGAACAAACAAAACATGTAGTCTATGCCAACACCTTGTTAGGCAATAAATCTACTAACATGAAGTGACGAGACTTGCTCTCATGGAGTCCATGGTTTTCTGGGAGAGAGAGATAGAATGACATGCTTATATATATATAAAAAAAAAACACCTGGTTTAAGTGCTAAAAGAAAAAATCTGTACAAAATATTCGTTTAATACATTGTTGATGACCTAACTAGTTTGCACTCCAGTTTTGTAAATAAAAGCACATGCATTCATATTTTAGTATCATTTTTGCACCTTACAGAGGAAAACTAGAATGTGAGAGTGATATATAATTTATGGAATCAGGATCAACATCAAATATTTGACAGTTTATCTAGTGTCCATGAACGTATTTGTTGACAAAAGCACTTGCTCTGAATGGAGAACATCCCCCTCTGCCTTATAAGTCTCCATAAAGGCACTTTTGAGGGAAGTATGGGAAGCTCTTTAGTCGCCAATCATCCCCTCACCTTGCAAAGCATAGTGAGGAGCTTCAAAGACAATACATGTTTTCACTGAAACTACAAACTAGATGAAGGTCAAGATAATCTATTCTATCCTCAGTAACTGTAGAATAACACAAAAGAACACTAAACTTGGGACAAGAAGCCAGATCCTTCTGGCCTAAATTCCTGACCTGGAAAAGAAGTTTGGACTACCGAATTTCTGATATTATTCCTAAACCCAAATCCAAGGATAATTTCATATATCATATTTAAAAAGATATAAATAAATCTAAATAGAAAAGAAGGGTATAAAGGTAGTTAAAAACATTTTGCGATAAGGAAATTTATGATTTATTAACATATGAGTAAATTGAAGATAGGTAACTGTAATTTGTCAAACACTGTCAAAAGTCAGAAACATGAAGGTAAATAAGACCAAGTCTCTATCTTGTGTGTTTGTGTGGGCAACAGGAGGAGAGCAGGAAAGGAAACCAAATCACACAATTCAATCAATCCTATTTTAAAAAGCACGTAGAGGGGCATCAGGCACCTATACGTGCTTTTGGTCAAGCATCTGCCTTCGGCTCAGGTCATAATCCCAGGGTCCTGGGATCAAGCCCCACGTGGGGCTCCCTGCTCAGAGGGGAGTCTGCTTCTCTCTCTCCCTCTGCCCCTCCCCCCTGCTCATTCTCTCTCTCTCTCTCTCTCTCTAATAAATAAATAAAATTAAAAAAACACATATATAAATTCCTATGGCAGCTCAGCGGAGGTAGCAATTAATCACATGGAGAACAGGAAAGGTGAGAGCCAAGTGAAATTTAGTTGGGTAGACATTAAAGAATGTGTAGGATTCCCAAGGTGGCCAAAGTGGAAATGAACAGGTACTCTAATAAGACAGTTGTAATTGGTCAATATCCCTTTGCCAAGAACATAATCTCTCTAAATAGTCTAAGCGAAAAGGAAGTTAAAATAGGGAGTTATTTAACTTTTAAACCTATAGGAGGACAGAAGAAAAGTCTGAATTAAGCTTTCAGCAATGATTTTCAGAGTCATACCAGAGCAGGCCACAAAGGAACTGCTCTTTTTTTCCTACAATCAGAAACTCCTTGGCCAAGAATGCATTGTGACTCCCCCTATTAAGGAAGTAATGCATAAACCACCAGACCAGGAAACCCCTGTTAGCATGGAAACTCCAAAAGGGCGGGGATCGTGGTGTGCTCTGTCCACTGTTACACCCTATGGACCTGTAAGAGTGTCTGACATGTGATAGGTGCCCAATGAATATGTTAGATGAGTTGAATAAGTGAACTGTTATCCCTACTAGTTCCAGAACCATGCCATGCCTAGTATGTCTCACTCCAATCAATGAATTCCCTGAAGCTGGCCTCTCAATACCCACCAAATTGAAGAGACACTCGTAGATCACTAATGTTGAGAAGAGAAAAAATTCCTTCCCAATACTGCTTGTTAGCCAAGACAACTGATATTTCAGAAGCATGGCCTCTGCCTTACTTTGGCTTTCAATCTCAAGTAACTGCATTGGGTTGGCAGGACTTAGTTGCATCTAGCACCTACTGTGAAAGGAGCTTGAAGGCTTTTAGCTTTTTAGCCTTTTCAGCGTAGAACAGCATGACAAGAGAGGTAAACAGTCCATCCATTTGGCTCCTAACATCCATGCCTCTTACGTTACATAAACTTAATAACAAGGAAAATAACAGCATTCTCCCATTCATCATCCACCTAAAATGAATGGAAATGAAAATGTTCCAGCCCCTATTAGAAAGTGGAAGAGAGACAGTATCCTCCAGAATGAGAAGTTACTTTGAGACCAAAAATCAAAGCAAACCACTCCATACTCTTTACAGAGTTTTATTTAGAGTCACTTGCTGACAGGTGGAGGAGGATCTGGCAGATACATGATCCTAGGTCTATGCAGCTACTCTCCACAGCCACTCTTCACTCGGTCTGGACCTTAACCCACAGCTTTTATAGAGTGAGGGGCATTGTGGTAAGGTAGTTACCTAAAGTGGCTCCATCTGTGTGTCAGGCATGTCTACTAGTTATCTAAACTGGAGCCTTCGGTGCACCAGTCATCTCTACTAGTTACCTAAAGGGGAGCCTTCTGTGGGCTGCTTGAGGGAAGATTGAAGCAAGCCTTCCTGCATTAGGAAGACACTAACCTCCATGGAGCTTAGAACACATAGTCCTGAGGGAAGCCATTGTATGGGCATGACCAAAATGGACGGTCAAGATGGAGTCAGTGTTGTCAGCACTTCTACACCCCCCTTTCAAATGGTAGATACAGTTTTATCCATTACTTATTATTATCTCTGATCATTTCGTTTTTTTCTTCTAATTAAATTAGAATCCTGTCTTATTATCTTGTAATCCATGTACTAAAGAAAAAAACTCGAAACCACAATCATTCACTATAGAAAAGACGGCAGGAAAAGCAGAACAAGAATAAGTGGGATTCAAAAATTCAGTCATGTAAAATGTGGGCTCAGGTGAAATTAGTGAATGACTGGAGTGAGCTTATACAACCGTGGATGTCTATTCTCCCTTAACTATCAGTAGAGAGAATGTATGTCATGTCCCAACTGTGATTTTGAGGACTTCGGCAGTGATTCCAGTCATCCTGATAGAGGGAAAGAGGGCCAGGGAAACACCAAGGATAGAGGGCCTCGCCCTGCACCCTAAGCTTCCAGAAGTAGTGCGGCTGGCTACGTCTTCATTAGGACCTCATCTATCTACCCCTTGGGTCTCACCCTGCCACACACACACAGAAGAAAAGAACTGTATTTGCACTCTACTTGAAAATAGGGGCTGCATGGAAGATGAAGGGCAATAACTGATCTCATTACATCTGAAATCCTTTTATTGTGGGGACATTTTTCATGTGTGCTTTTCTTTTTCTGTATAAACGTAGACACCATGGAGAGTAACAACATTCTTCATTTCTGTAAATGATGATGAATTCAGAGTTGGAACATGGTAAGTTTCTTCCTCTAGTAGTCAGTGCATGTTCCCTTTGATCTCAGCCATAACACCCAGATGATCACCATTGTTTTACAAAGAGGAGCAACACAAACTTTAATTCCGGAAGAATCCGTCTCCTTGGGTTGATATGTAATATTCCATGGGCATGTAAATACGAGATGGTATCCCGGAGGACCTCTGGAAGGCAGATATTCTCTTCCCTGTCTGTGATGTGTAGTGATAAGCTGATTAAGAAAGTCCTCAGACTGTTCCTGTTCCTAGTCTTCCACCCAATCACCTGCCCAAAATATTATCCAGTAAACAGTCCTTTCTCTGGCAAAGTCTCCTTTTAGAAAACCACAGCTAAAGATTTTGTTGCTGGGAAGATTTGCTGGTAAGGGCCATTTCTGAACACAGCTATAACGCTGGCATTATCCACCTCTGGCTGGGGAAGCATATAATTCACAATGATCTGTAAACTAGTGGGCTGAGTTTATGGGAATCCTCTACGAGGCCATTGGTAAAAGTGGAGAGAAAGACAGCAAGTCAGCAAAAATAGGTACAATGTGAGTAAAAGACACCTTTTCAAGCAATTTATTTGTGATTTTAGAAAGTGCTCAAGGTTGATCTCATTTAAACAACGTCAACCTGCTGCCTACTTCCAATTCCATGGCTTTCTGATAAGGTGAATGATAGGCAGCCAGGACACAAGGTGTCACTTGGTGTCTCATAGCCAGGTGTTCAATACCTTCCAGTAGCATGCCAGCAGAATAATTATTATCACAGAAAGCCTTACTCCAAACTCTAAGAGGCCTGGACTGTGATTTTGCTATTTGGCATTGCCAGAGTCTTCATACATTTTTCTAATCTTCAAGCACCATTATATCAAGTGAGAAAGGTGTTTCCACTGCAGCCTGGACAAGCTGAAGAGGCTATTTCTCCGGACCCCACAAAAGTTAGCAGCCTGAAGAGATATTCAGTAAATGGGTTATAAAAACACAAGTACGGTTTAAATTGCCTCTAAATCTAAAGAAGCCCAACAAGCATTATGCCTTGCTTCTTAATGTTAGTTGATGTAAAGTCTTGCAAGTGTTCTTTAATGCTTGAGGAGACTATCTTACATGCTGTACTCTGTAGGATCTCCACAAGCTTCACTGAATTTTTATGGCGTGCCATTCTCACCCTCTTGCATGCATGCGTCTTACCTACACACTGGCCATAATTCTCTCCTGCCCACACAGACCTCAACAAAGTGGGCCAGCATGATACCCTATGCAATGGTGAGAAGGCAAGTGTCCCTGCAGAATAAATTACAACAAAGAGCCAGAAATGTGACATACTGAAGTAATGCAGCTATACTATGGTCACTGAGAGATGAAAACAAATTGCTTCTGGAATTCTCGGCCTCTTTGGATAGAGAAACTCCAATTTGCCAGCTAAATTGTTACTTGCCTGGTGCCAGAAATTAGGTTGATATTCTTCAGGAAAGAGACAACTTCTGGAGCAGCTATTGACACTGGAGTTAACACATGACTAAATTTGTAATAATCCACCAATTAGCAGAGGGAATAAAATCATCTAATGACCTGATAGTATATGTAGGCCCGGGTAAGAGCTGAAGAAACGGCGATACCTAGGAGTTAGGAGGGGGGCTTTAAGAGCTGGCCCTCTGCATCTGCCCCACCGTTACCACATTCTATCACAGATACAGTTGCATCTAAGTTGGAAACTGAGATTGAAGGTCTGGAAAGAGAATTCAGATGTTATTATGTGAGGTATTTATAAGGTACTCAAACAAAGCATGGCTGGCCTTGGAGTATGGGTTGGCATGTGAGATACTCAGGGTCATTTGAATCCTTGTAATGTCCCTCTTCTTATTTGCAGATCACGGTCTTTCCCAGTAAGTGCTTTAAAATTTACAAGGAGGGGCGCCTGGGTGGCTCAGTTGGTTGGGCAACTGCCTTCGGCTCAGGTCACGATCCTGGAGTCCCGAGATCGAATCCCACATCAGGCTCCCTGCTCAGTAGGGAGTCTGCTTCTCCCTCTGACCCTCTTCCCTCTCGTGCTCTCTGTCTCTCATTCTTTCTCTCTCAAATAAATAAAATCTTTAATAAATGAATAAATAAATAAATAAATAAATAAATAAATAAATAAATTTTACAAGGAATCTTGGACAGGTTCAGAATATAACCTATATTATAATTCAGCAATTCTGAATCAGACTGGACAATATATTTAAACAATTTCAACCAGAGATTGCAAGTGATGATTCTTTAAAGACATCCATGGTGGGGGTGGGGGGAGGGGGCACCTGGATGGCTCTGTTGGTTAAGCATCTGCCTTAGGCTCAGGCCATGATCCCAGGGTCCTGAGACTGAGTCCCACATTGGGCTCCCTGCTCAGCATGGAGCCTGCTTCTCCCTCTCCCTCTGCCCCTCTGCCTACTCATGCTTTCTCTCTCTCTTTCTCTCAAATAAATAAATAAAATCTTTAAAAACTTTTTAAAAAGATAAGGACATCCATGGATGATCTCAGACTGAGATGATATCTCAAACTGAGCACTTACAAACCTGAATTTTAATTTCTTCTTTAAAACCACCAGAATGTTTAGAAGCAGCTACCCTAAACCAGTCTTTGCATTCCTCATTTTTTCCGTGATGGTCCAATGAAGCAGCTGTGTGCTATGCCAATGCCTTACCTTCTGTGGGCATGTTTTCCAGTCTGCCTCAGAGGATAATTTTAAAGATTTATATTTATTTGAGGGGGGGAGAGGCTGAGGAAGAGGAAGAGAGAGAAAGAATCTTAAGCAGACCCCCCACACACACCTGCCACCCACTGAGCGCAGAGCTGGATGCGGGGCTCAATTTCATGACCCCAAGATCATGACCTGAGCCGAAATCAAGAGTTGGACACGAGCCATTCAGGTGCCCCATCTCAGAGGATAATTTTAGATATTGCTTTATCTCTGTATGACATGGACAACCAGACTCTCGTCTTTTAATTAATGAGATTCAAACCCAACCAGACATTGTTCTCAGTGTTTTATTTTAGAATCTTTTCTTTTATTGAAAATATAGGTCTGTTTTCAGGAAAAAAAATAGTAACATTATATAACTTTAGACATTGGTTTTTATAGTTGTTTATTATTCTATTTTAGTTGATGACATATTGTTTGCCAAAGAGAGTTTATATTTGTAATCCTGAGGTATGATCAATTAACTTAAACTCCTTAGTGGGAGCCTTATAATAAAGAGAAGACTTGCTCAACATTCAGTGAGATGGGAGTGGGATAGAGAAAAGTAACATAGTTGGCAAAGAGATAAATTACATCTTTAAGGCCTTACCTTCATAGATGTCCTCTCATTCTACTTTTGTGGAGATTATACTCCTGAAAGTCATCTGAGAGCCCATATCATCTAACTCTTCAGTTTACAGCAAAAGAAGTGAGGCTACACCCCACCCCAATTAAACACTTCATTACATACTGTCTTATTCTCTAATTGCCTCTTGCACTATTACATTTCTAACAAGACTGTAAGCTCTTTGATAGCAGAGATAATTATCTTCTGTGGTTTTTTTTAGCTCCCTCACAGCTCTTAATACTTGTTGATTAAATGATTGATTTAATCAAGGATACTCTCTTTTTTATCCCTTATGCTTCCAAGATCACTGGTCAGGTCACAGATTGAAGCACTCATGGCAGAAGATGTTGTTAGTATATAAAGAATTCTAGGTCCTTTGGATATAGTGTACTTGGTTAATAAGGTAACTAAATAAAGTCAAACGACTTCAATAATTAATGGAATAAAAATCAAGAGGAAGGATTACAAAAGGAATTTGTAAACTCGAACACGCATTAGTTTTCCAAGACAGTGATCATGATACGGATGGACTTTTGTTCACTACAAAATTGCTAGAAAGTTATAAAATCCACTTACTATTTAAATAGACAATGTACTTGTCTATGTACATGTAGATACAGAAACATATATAAGGAGTCCAGACTGCTTTGCATACTTTCCATCAAGTACTGCACCTAGCAAATCAATAGCTGGAGATTGGTCAGGGTATACATATATGCCTTAGGTATTTAACAGAAAGTTCATAGGAGTATAAAATGATCATCTCTTCAAACTTGTGAGAATTTGTATTTTATAAATGAAAACACCGTGGCATAGGTGTATCCAAATACTTTGATGCTTTGTCCAA
The DNA here is from genome assembly GCF_009762305.2 of Zalophus californianus. NCBI lineage: Eukaryota > Metazoa > Chordata > Mammalia > Carnivora > Otariidae > Zalophus > Zalophus californianus. The sequence goes on from NC_045596.1 coordinate 91,659,114, forward strand.
GTGCACACATTTATTAAATAAATTTAGAATCAGCCTAAATTGGTCAATTTAATGCTTCTCCTATGCACTATGAAGGCCATGTAGCTGTCTTGTATTTGAAGGAGATGTTTTTAATAAACACTGAACAAAACTGAAAATAGTCACCCTCTATTACATTATTGTTAATTACATAAATGTTAATTTCATTTGTCACTTAGTGAGTTGCTTGAAGACAGAGATTCTGCCTTATTCTTTTTAACTTTCATTGTGATGGGTATAAAGAATTACACATAGTAATTGTTCATTAACTCTTTGCTAAAGAAGAAAATATTGGATGTGTTTTTGTTGGCAGAACTCCATCCTCCTCACTACAAACTTGGGCTATATAGCTACCGCAGTACTTGGTCAAGGCTCTAAGTAAATGAGACAGTTTTATGCATGTATTCTTTTCTCAGGGTAAAAGAGAAGGCAGCAATGGCACGCAATTTCTTAGACAATTTATTTTACAAGACTTTATTCTAATCTTTCTCATAAAAACTCTTCTAAATTCTAAGACAAATAAAATTATAGTTAATTAGATGCTTAACTGCTATTTATTATATTTGTATATTACTTTTGGGTCAAACTTAAAGACAGAAGAATTATATGTGTATGTGTTGGGAATAAGCTTTCAGAACAATGGGATCTTTTGTAGAAGCAATATATATTGTTTTTTAAATATTTTATTTTTTGAAAACCAGCACATAATTTTACAATTTAATGTATTGTGTGTGGATTAAGGGAAGATGGTGGAGGTGGCGGCAGCATAGTTTCTGAATCTTCCTGACTCTCCTGTAAAAACAAATATTAACCAGAGAGCAAAGCCAATAATACTCGGACAATATTTACAGAAAACGAGGTGATGAGGTCTGTCCCTCAAAAGACAAAACAAAAGTGCGAAGAGAGAACCATTGATAGCTCCAAGTTCTGTTTGTTAGCAATCTCTGTGAAGAGGAAAGCGGAGGGAAGCCAGAGGGTATCTGGGAGACCTGGAACAAGAGGCCCCCCAAATAGCCAAGAATTAATAAGCAGAAGTAAGTGGAAAGCATGGTGGACCAATCAAAGTGAAACTGTGTAAGGTTTGCCTATTCTAATCCAAGTAATTGCAGTGGGTCCAGTCTGAGGGAGCTGTAGCAGTTTGCCCTGCGAACTTTTTACCCAACTGACCCGTGCTCCCTTAGAAGAGAAGACAGCGGCATTTAAGAGAAAGTGTTGAGAGTGGAACCAAAATTGAGCAAAAAAGGAAGACAAAAGAAAAAGAAAATAAGAAAAAAGCTAGGGTAGCCACTGGGTGGCTCAGTCGGTTAAGCGTCTGCCTTTGGCTCAGGTCATGATCCCCGGGTCCTGGGATGGAGCCCCACATCGGGCTCCCTACTCAGTTGGGGAGTCTGCTTTTCCCTCTGCCTGCTGCTCCCCCTGCTTGTGCGCTCACTCTCTCTCTCTCTCTCTCAAATAAATAAATAAAATCTTTTAAAAAAACACTTTATATAAGCAGGGTAAGGGAAAAAATCTAGCACATCTCAAAAAATAAACTGCCAAGTATTTAAATACTGCCTGAGAACATTAGAAGAGGGAGCTCTATAGAGTTAGAAAAGCCTTGTGAGCCTATCAGGAAAACTGAATTAATGTGAAAAAGAAAGACAGGAGATTATTGAGGTCAAATCCCATACAAAGACATTATTTTTTTTAAAAATGAGAATAAAGAACAAATTTAATATTCCAACAGTCAATGAAAGTGAACCAGAGAGATGTTAATTTTTATTTTTTTAAGATTTTATTTATTTATTTGAGAGAGAGAATGAGATAGAGAGAGAGAGAGCACGAGAGGGAAGAGGGTCAGAGGGACAGACTCCGTGCTGAGCAGGGAGCCTGATGCAGGACTCGATCCCGGGACTCCAGGATCATGACCTGAACCGAAGGCAGTCGCTTAACCAACTGAGCCACCCAGGCACCTGAGAGATGTTAATTTTTAAAAAGGTCAGAATTCCAATGTACTATTTCAAAAGAAGGCGAAGGCATTTTTTGGCTATCTATTGCTGGATAACAAACTATCCCAAAATACAGTGGCTTGAAACAATCATTTTACTTGGCCTGTAATTTCATGGGTCAGGAATTTGACAAAAGAACAGTTTGTCAGAACAGTTTGTGTCTTGGCCATGTGACACCAGCCAAGGGAATGGAGTTGGAGGGTGCAGTTTCAAAGTAGCTTCTTCATGCATATGCACGCATCCAGAATCTTGTCATTCTTTGGTGCTCTTTGCTAAAGGCATCTTGCCCTATAGGTCCTATCTATATGGCCTAGACTTTTCACAGCATGGTGGACTCAAAGTAATTCAACTTTCTACTTGGTGGTTTGGGTTCAAAGAGGACAAGAAGGAAGCTCCAGTCTTCATAAAGACTATGCCCAGCTCTGGCATGGTATCACCACAGACGTACTCTATTGATCAAAGTAGTCACAGGCCAGCCCAGAGTAAGGGGAGGAAAAGTAGACCTTATCATCACTCCTAGCATCAATGGGAAAGTGTCAAAAAAACTTGTAGCCATCTTTAATGCATCATAGACATTAAGAATATAATAAAAGAAATGAAAGTACCACATATATTGGCATTAGAAAAACTCAGGAATGAGGTGAGAAAACTCAAATACAGTTAGAAATAAACGAGAAAAAATCCTTTAAGAAATGAAAAATGAACAAGAAAAAACACAGAAATGTATAAACAAAAGAAGTAAAACTTTAAGAGAAGTATACAGTGAAAAAGTAGACATTTAATTAAAAAAAACGAACAGTGATTAAAAGGATTTGAGAGATAGGAACATACATTAAAGACAGGCAAAGAAAATCCAACATAAAAATCACTGGATTCCCGGCAAAACAATAATAAGAAAAGCAAGAAAACAGAAAATATAATAAAAACTTTAACTCAAGAAAAATGTGCTAAAATTATTTTTTTAAATGAGACCCCCATTGAAAGAGGACATCTTTTGCCTAAGAATATAGGTACAGAATGGTCAACAAGTCATATTCTAGGCAACTTCCTAGACATTGAAGATAAGAGAAAAACTATTAGGTATGAGGACAAAAAGAACATGTGGCTAATAAGAAGAGAAAATTAAAATATCATCAGACTTTTTTTTCTAATAAAGACTTTTCTTAGAGCAGTTTTAGGTTCACAGCAAAATTGAGAGAAAGGTACAGAGATTTCCATATACCTCCTGCCCCCACACATGCACAGCCTCCCACGTTATCAATCCCCTCCGCCAAAGTGATACGTTTAGTTCAATTGATTAACCTACATTAAAACACCATATAATCAGTGGATTGAAGTTGCAGAAAGACCAGCTATGTGATCTTTGCAAGTTGGTCTCCAAAGCCCTCACGGGCCTTTGTTTCCACAGATGTAAAACATGGTAGTTGACCATATAGATCTCAGTGTGTGTGAATAGCACAGTGGAAAAGTGTGTAGGCGACACTTAGACTGTTTGAATTTCTATGACTCCATGATTCTAAGTGTTTTCTACCAATTAAACCAGTATGTTATCTTGTGAGGTGGTAAGTTCCCTGTTACTGGAAATATTAACCCAGAAATCATTATAGGGAAATTATATTTGGTGGATGTTCAGAACAAATTGCCTCTGAGATATTCTCCAGCTCTAAACTATGACTGTGAATAATGTTTCTGTTCTAGGAAATGATGAGGTGCATGTAAAGAAAGATGCTCATGAATATGGGCTGCACCAACATTACATGTGCTGAGCATGCTAGGAACCATGGGAAGATAGCAGAGGCATACCTGAGTTTCCATTGTGTCTATAACAGGTGTCCAATTTGTGTTAGAAAAGTCATAAAAAAGTCATTAGTGTTCTTCTTACCAAGCTATTTGAAAGAAATTAGTGATGGCAGTTGGAAGAAGAGAAGGTGCCCATCAGTGTTTTCATTTTGGTTTGCTTTGTTTTTGTTTTTGGACCTATGTTTGCAGACCTGAAGAGTCACTGAGTAGCTTCCAGTCTGGGTAATATGTTTTCAGACCATTTCTACATGTGCTGAAGAACTATGCAGAACAGCCCAAGGTATCCCATTATGTTACTGAAGAGAAAGGCAGTTTAGTGTAATGGTTCAAGTGTGGACTCTGGAGCCAAGATTTCAAATTACGGCTTTATAAGTTATCAACTGCGTGAATTTGGTTTCGCCTCAGTTTCTTCAGCTGGAAAATGTGGATCACATTACTACCTACATCATAGGCTGTTGTGAAGATAACACTAGCTAATACATGAAAAGCACCTAGAATAGTGACAAATACATAAGAGGTCAAATTCAATTAATATTAATGTTATTGGGAATAACTATGTCTGTTATAATTTCATAATGTATACAAAAATTTTAAGAGCCTGATTTTTTCTGTTAATTTTTTTATTATTATGTTCAGCTAACCAATATATAGTACATCATTAGTTTTTTGATGTAGTGTTCAACGACTCATTAGTTGCGTGTAACACCCAGTGCTCATCACAACATGTGCCCTCCTTAAGTTGGGTTCATACTTTACTTATGGAAATAATTACATTCTCTGAGCCTGTTTTTCCTCATCTGTAAAATAAGAAATAATAATATCAAGTTCAAATTATTTGTGAAGTTCTATTATATAGAACATATAATGAATGTAAAGTTCCCAGCACTATAGCTTACATGCCTGAGACACATAGCTGCCCACTCAAATATGTATGGTGTGAAATTGTCTCTGGGAGGTAGCTCTGAGCCAGCAACCCAAATTTAGAGACGCTTTGCATTCAGTGAGATCCTGGCACTAGATCTTGCAATAGAATAAGGGCAGAATGGGGCGCCTGGGTGGCTCAGTCGTTAAGCGTCTGCCTTCGGCTCAGGTCATGATCCCAGGGTCCTGGGATCGAGCCCCGCATCGGGCTCCCTGCTCAGCGGGAAGCCTGCTTCTCCCTCTCCCTCTGCCTGCCGCTCTGCCTACTTATGCTCTCTCTCTCTCTGCTCTCGCTTTCTCTGTGTCAAATAAATAAATATAATTAAAAAAAAAAAAGAATAAGGGCAGAATGATGTGGGCTTTTAAGACTAATGTCCTACTAGGTATTTATCCAAAGGATACAAAAATGTGATTCAAAGGGGCACCTGCACCCCAATGTTTATAGCAACAATGTCCACAATAGTCAAAATAGGGAAAGAGTCCAGATGTCCATCGAGAGATGAATGGATAAAGATGTGATATATATATGTATATATATATATAAAACATCATATATGTGTGTGTGTATATATATACCACATCATATATATATGTGTGTGTGTGTGTGTGTGTGTGTGTGTGTATATATATGTATATAATGGAATATTACTCAGCCACCAAAAAATAAATGAAATTTTGCCATTTGCAATAACATGGATGGAACTAGAGAGTATTATGCTAAGTGAAATAAGTCAGAGAAAAACAAATACCATATGATTTCACTCATATATGGAATTTAAGAAACAAAACGGATGAACATATGTAAGGGAAGAAAAAATAAGAGGATAAAAACAGAGAGGGAGGCAAACCGTAAGAGATTCATAACTCTAGGAAACAAACAGAGGGTTGCTGGAGGGGAGGTGGGGCGATGGAGTAACTGGGTCATGGGCATTAAAGAAGGCATGTGATGTAATGAGCACTGGGTGTTATAGGCAAATGATGAATCACTAAATTCTATCTCTAAAACTAATAATACACTATATGTTAACTAAATTAAATTTAAATAAAAATAAAAAATAAAAGACTAGTGTCCTTTCTCTTGATCTCTGTCCCCTTTCCTTGGCTAGGTGCTGATCACTAAAAGACTCTAGCCTAGAATACTACTGAAGCCATAAATTGTTAGGAATTTGAAAGCTGGACAGCTTGCAAGTAAGAAAACCACCCACTAAGCAAGCACACCTACACTGAACTGCAATGTAAGAAAAAAAATAAATCCTTATTGTGTTATGCCCCTGAAATCTTGAACTTCATTTGTTATATCAACTGAAAGTACTCTCTTGTTAATACCCATCAAAGATAGCAAGTGTTCAATACATTATAACATTTATTTTAATCAACATGTCTGATAGAATGGAAAATATTAGGTTTTTAATGAATAGTAAATTTTATTCTTTTAGTGCATGACAGTGAAAGGATGATGTAGAGAAATAATAATGAAATGTGACTTATGATCTACATTTGATTCTAATATCAAAGCTAATAATATTAAAATGTATTTGTTTTTACTATTTATATTTTAACTTTGTTGAGAAAACTAACAATAAATGAATTTGTATCTCTACTTTCTGTTTAGTGTCTTCCAGATCTACTTTCCAAAGTCAAGACATAGTAACTTCTCAAACGATCATATTTCCCTTCTTTATTTCATATAACTTTAATTCAGGGTTGCATATCTTATATAATATATATGTAGGGCAAACGAGTGTTTTGATTAGGCATCATCTAATTTTTCTTTATGTTTAAAACCATTAAAATAATGCTTAAATATATTTATAAACCACACTTGGAGGAGGGGGCACCCTTTGTAAACTGATTGGCATAAATATAAAGCACATAAAAAGAAAACCACATACATATAAACTGTATAAAACTATCAGTTTTTTTTTAAGACTTATTTATTTGAGAGAGAGAGATCACAAGGAGGGGGAAGGGCAGAGGGAAAGAGGGAAAGAGTCCTCAAGCAGACCCCCCGCTGAGCACAGAACCTACTGCGGGGCTCAGTCCCCAGACCCTGAGATCATGACCTGAGCCAAAATCAAGAATTAGCCACCCAACCTATGGAGCCATCCAGGCACCCCCAAAACTAAGCATTCTAGAAAGCAACACAAGCAGAAAATACAAATGAATTCAGAGGTTGTAGAATGGTATGAAAAAGGGATGAAAAATCACAGCACAGTCTAGAATATGCATCATTCTGAAACTTTAAGCTAGACAACAGGCCATATCCTGTGCCCCCCAAAATATATTTTTGAGAGACATGTTTCTTAATCAGAAAACTGGTACATTCACCATAGATGTGACCACATATGTCAATCCTATTTTCTTAGACTAAAATTATTCAGAGTAATGCTGATGCTAATTCATCTTAATTAAGCAAAGTAAGATGATACCTTAGAATATAAGATTTTAATGGATTAAAATATTAGTAAATTCAGTCAATCAGGTAATATTTATTACATTTATTTAACAAGTTAATAATCAGTTAAAGAAGTCATGAACTAGGGGATATACACTGAATTCCTAATTGTTTAAACATGTCTCATTAAATACTGAATTCTATGACTCAAATCTAAAGCATTTAATTGCCATGGAATGACTAACATATGATAGGTTTCTATACATTTTCGTATCTATTTAAGGGTCGTATAAGATACATTGACATTGTAGTATGATTGGTTTATTTTGATGTCTCTCTTCCCTTTTTTGGATTTTTAAAATCTGTTTCTGTGAAATTAGCTGATAAGAAATTGAGCAAGCTCAAGCAACAACTTGATCTGTCAGAGGATCAATTGGCCTTCCCTTTTGTTAGTTATGATGTGTAGACTAAGAGTGAATTATCAATATGATTCTGGTAACTAAAAAAATATAGTGTAAAGATACTAACACTGCTTAGAAATATATTGTAAAATGAATGCTTCGAATCCATGTTAAAAATAATAATAGAATCTGAAATTAATGATGTATTATATGTTGGCTAATTGAATTTAAATTAAGAAAAATAATAACAATAGTAGTACCTCTGTTAGTCTTTTTTTTACCAGTCACTTAATTTTTCACTTACTGTTGTACTTGTCACCATGTATTACACACTGCAGCAAACTTTTAAAATTGGCATTATGATACGTGTTTGTTGATGAACATCCCACCTTTAATTACCATGCATCAATTCCCTGACTCAAAATTGCAACTTACCTCTTCACGGAGAACCAGTATTTGACAAAGCATTTTCCCTTTCTACCTTACACGAAAACTTTTCCTGGGAATTTGAAATAAAAATAAACATGCCCTCTTGCATAAACTTACATGTATCCTGGAGACAATTTGTTATCTTAGTAAAGAAGAGCAGAAACTATGCTTTTTTTGGCCTTAAATTCAAAACGCTTTTGCTGTAAGATCTGGCTTTTTATATAATTTATTTTAGCCAAGCAACTTAAAACTCCCCCTCTGATGTGTTGGTACTATTTGAGTAATGACATAAAGGCAAGCTATTTATATGCAATGTGATTCATAAGCATAGAATTGCTAAGAATTTGTATTGATCAGAGCGGATAAAGAAATGGAGCCGATTCAGGTCTGACTCTTTCAGATTTAAATTTTTACCAAGTTAACCTGTGTAGTAAGTACATCTAAAAGAGAAAGCTCTCATATTATCAGAGTGGAAGACTCTTACATGTAATAGGTGCACATTTGTTGAGTGAATAAATCCATCAGTTAGAAAGCATAACTGTTCAGGAAGTAAGCTAGTAAGCAGCGCCTCCAGAAAAATGAAAAAGAATGATGATAAAATAGGCAAAATGGACTTTTCTAGGTAACTTGTATTAATCTTCCTTGAAATCTTAACATGTAAATGACGGATGCATTTATTGCTTAATTTCTCTTTTGTTTTTGCGGTTAGACATAGAGGGCTTGGAATCGTTTGTATATTTTCAACAAATGAAATCTACAGTGTGGATTTTCTTCATCAGCTCACAAAGCAAAGCATGTTGTTTGGCATTTCATTCTTACTCCTGAGAAAAGCCCAGAAAATTGACACAACTGCAGGGTGCTGATCACACTTTGTTCTTATAAGAAGAGAAATATGCTATTTGTTTTTACGTTTTCTCAGTTGTCTTGGGAGCAAAACTGCCTCCAGCTACATGTGGGCTTAGTCTCCTACGTCCATCTTATGGGTGTCACCTGCTAAGGTGAGGAGTCTGGAATAGCCCAGACACATTATGTATGGGTGGCCTTTTGTTTACGGCAGACAAAGCCAAAATCCTCGGGATTACTTGAAGATATCATATAACACACAAGATGGAGTTACTATTATTCTCCTCTAAGACATATAGTGTTTCCCCTGGGCAGAGAAAAGAACGCAGAGCCAATCATATGAAGACAGAACCCATTAAAGATTTATGCAAGCCTGAATTACTTGGCTTTAAACTATTTTCTTCTCCCCCACTCTTTTTCCCTCATTTTCTCTTTAATAAGAGGGACATTTCTTCCTGAACAGCAAAGCTGATGTAGATAGTATCACTGGTAATCCTTGGCTTAAGCACAGAGCTTCTAAATGGCTTGAATTAGGCTGGAAGATGGGGCTGTTTGATTTCCCTTCCTTTTTGTTTCTGTTTTCAAGGCTCTGTCACCAAATGTCCCACTAAACTAGCATTTATGTGGGCTTGGGGCCTCTGTGTGTAAGTTTCCTTTTAAGCATAGTCAATGAAACAGCTTTGAAGCTGTTGAACTGTGTAAATGTTATATTAACATTTTCTCTCGCAATTATAGACATTTACATGGTCTTGTTGAAATAGTGCTTTCAGAGGGAGGAAAAAAATACCAGAAGTGAAGGTACACAATGAAATGAAAAAGCAGCAGTGTGCTCTATTTATTTAGTTTCTGAAATAAATCATTTCGACTTTTAATTTACACTTCTCTAAGATGGTGGTTAAGAATAGACAAACAAAGGATACTGTGAGAAATAATTTCATTTTGTTCCTTTGTTACATTAGATCATTTAATTTCCACTTGGTTTGCATATGGAGATTTGGCCAATGCACCCTGTTCTTTAAATTTGCTAACTAATAACAAGGACTCAGGGAGCTCATTCTAAAGACTCATGGGTGATGATTCAAAAATTATGAGACTACAAGTAGTTGTCCAGTTATAAGAAGAAAGGCAAATAGAGTAAATTAGACATTAATCCGAAGCATTCCCAACTATCCATGTCCCTATTTAACAGAAACCATAATGTGCTTTCAAATTGAAAAGATTTGAATCATTCCAATAACTACCACATCTGTGATCTTTTCACTGCACGCAGTCTGATGAACAGGTTAGAAAAAGAAAGATACAATCACTTAGACTCTAAGGAAATGTTTTAATAGTCTAATTTTGGTCCCTTTGTGCATACAATGCAATCATTTATGGATGCACATTCTCAGTAAAATTCAAAGTAAAATTATTTCCTTTCACATTGATACTACCAAATTTATTTTGTCTGAAGATCAATAATTTTACAATTATACTTATCATTATACCACAGGATTCTTTGCTATTGACAGTCTTATGTTCAATGATAGACTTCTTTCATTGTGTACAAGTATGTAATATATATATATATATATATATATATATATATATTATATACAAGTATATACATATGCTTGTGTTTGGGCCAAATCGAAGCAAAGAGCATGTCCGTGATGGAACCGTTGCTCAGCAACTGAGCTCTCCACTGGTCTGAGCGTTGCTTTCTCTCCAGCAGGGCAGATATGCAAGACGGACAGATGCACTGATCCTCAACACAGTATCAGACTGTGTTACATGTATTTCAGAAGCTGATAGCCATAATCTTGTAGCAGTCTCTGTCTACACATCATTGAACTTCTACAGACAAACTTTAAAAAGTACATTGTTACATAAGGGTTTTCTATAGTTTAGTTATCTAATTTATGTTCAGTTTTTAAACTGATATTCTAGAAAATCTACATTGGTTGTCTTTATGTGATCTCTAAATGCCAATAAGATTATGTTAAAGTCCACAAGAATATTTTTTCTATCACATGTTTTTCATATTGGCCTACTTGAGAATCCATGTGCTCGTTTCTGCCGTGGTAACATGCCTTTTCTGTGATAAGAAACAATTTTAATTGGAATAAAAACTCAAGGTTCAGAGATTACATAAAAAAATTGATCACAATTTTAGGGCAAAAGATATTCTTGAAATCTAATTAATCCATTCTTTATTAGATAAGGAAACTGAGGGAGATTAAGTGAATTCTTATAAAAAGAAGTCAAACCAGAATCATATGTGTTAAAGATATTGAATATATGAAATATTCTTTGTGATGTGCATCTTAAAATAAAATTTTAGGCTGAGCACATTTTTTATTTAAACTTATTTTATGAAAGAGTAACATAAATTCCATTAATTAATTAATTATAATTTAATGTCCTATGTCAATTTATATTATTAAAATAGTCATATTTTTTAAAAAACAAAGACTTGAGTAATTGAAGTTATTGTAATCTGATTAACTTAATAGTTATGATTTTCTCAAAATTTCCCTCTAGCTGACAACTTCCCAGGAAAAGCATTGCTTTCTTCAGCAAATTAATCTGGAGACACACTAGATCCATCCATCCTTCATTCCTTCCTTCCTTCTTTCCTTTTTTCTTTCTTTCCTTCCTTCCTTCCTTCTTCCCTCCTTTCCTCCCTCTTTTCTTTCTTTTCTTTCTTTCTTTCTTTCTTCTTTCTTTTTCTTTCTTTCTTTCTTTCTTTCTTTCTTTCTTTCTTTCTTTCTTTCTTTCTTTCTTTCTTTCTTTCTTTCTTTTTTTCTTTCTTTCTTTCTTTCAGATCCTTTCTTTAAAATAAAAAAAATCAGGAGACATTAGCAGACCCAAACTGTCCTTATCTATTTGCAAGATTTTTGTAGTTTCAGATTACTTTTTCTTTAAAGATAAAGAGCCATTTAATATAATTTTAAATATCTTTCAAATACCTGAAAAAATCACCTAAGAAAGCAAACTCAAGAAACTAAAGGAAAAATTTAGTTTTAAAACATGCTTAGGACATGAAATAGTGTTTTCATAAAGTAAAAAAGATGAGAATCACAGTGACAATGTTTTCCAAGTTGATGAACCATGAATAATTTGAAGGAAGACCAAAATTTAAGGATCAGTTTCATTTGATCAATACAACTAATTGCAGCAGGACTCATCTGAGAACACCAATCAGCTGAATATATACAAAAAACAGAAAGCAAAAACTTTCTCTAAGCACCCAAAAGAAATTCACAAATCCATATATATATAAAATCCTTTTTATTCATGCAAGAACCTCCTATGTTTCCCTTCAGATATCATCAAGTCACATTTTATATTCAAACCAAATAAACTTGGTAATATCAGTTGCAAAAAATAAAAAGGGTAAAGAAGTTGCTGTATATTACTACACACACTAAATGTAAACTGATAGCTCGATACCAGAAGACAAAAACAAATTTATTTTTTTCTTTAAATTTTTTATTGTTATGTTAATCACCATACATTACATCATTAGTTTTGGATATAGTGTTCCATGATTCATTGTTTGTGCATAACACCCAGTGCTCCACGCAGAACGTGCCCTCCTTGATACCCACCACCAGGCTAACCCATCCCCCCACCCATCTCCCCTCTAGAACCCTCAGTTTGTTTTTCAGAGTCCATCGTCTCTCATGGTTCGTCTCCCCCTCCGATTTACTCCCCTTCATTCTTCCCCTCCGCTATCGTCTTATTTTTTCTTTCTTAACATATAATGCATTATTTGTTTCAGAGGTACAGATCTGTGACTCAACAGTCTTGCACAATTCACAGCACTCACCATAGCACATACCCTCCCCAATGTCTATCACCCAGCCACCCCAGCCCTCCCACCCCCCCACCACTCCAGCAACCCTCAGTTTGTTTCCTGAGATTAAGAATTCCTCATATCAGTGAGGTCATATGATACATGTCTTTCTCTGATTGACTTATTTCACTCAGCATAACACCTTCCAGTTCCATCCATGTCGTGGCAAATGACAAGATCTCATTCCTTTTGATGGCTGCATGATATTCCATTGTGTTTATATACCACTTCTTCTTTATCCATTCATCTGTCGATGGACATCTTGGCTCTTTCCACAGTTTGGCTATTGTGGACATTGCTACTATAAACATTGGGGTGCACGTACCCCTTTGGATCCCTACATTTCTATCTTTGTGGTAAATACCCAGTAGTGCAATTGCTGGATCGTATGGTAGCTCTATTTTCAACTGTTTGAGGAACCTCCATACTGTTTTCCAGAGTGGCTGCACCAGCGTGCATTCCCACCAACAGTGTAGGAGCGTTCCCCTTTCTCTGCATCCCCGCCAACATCTGTCGTTTCCTGATTTCTTAATTTCAGCCATTCTGACTGGTGTGAGGTGGTATCTCATTGAGGTTTTGATTTGGATTTCCCTGGTGCTGAGCGATGTTGAGCACTTTTTCATGTGTCTGTTGGCCATTTGGATGTCTTCTTTGGAAAAATGTCTATTCATGTCTTCTGCCCATTTCTTGATTGGATTATTTGTTCTTTGGGTGTTGAGTTTGATAAGTTCTTTATAGATTTTGGATACTAGCCCTTTATCTGATATGTCATTTGCAATATTGTCTCCCATTCTGTTGGTTGTCTTTTGGTTTTGTTGACTGTTTCCTTTGGTGTGCAAAAGCGTTTTATCTTGATGAAGTCCCAATAGTTCATTTTTGCCCTTGCTTCCCTTACTTTTGGTGATGTTTCTAGGAAGAAGTTGCTGCAACTGAGGTCGAAAAGGTTGCTACCTGTGTTCTCCTTTAGGATTTTGATGGACTCCTGTCTCACATTTCGGTCTTTCAACCATCTCAAGTCTATTTTTGTGTGTGGTGTAAGGAAATCGTCCAGTTTCATTCTTCTGCATGTGGCTGTCCAATTTTCCCAACACCATTTGTTGAAGAGACTGTCTTTTTTCCTTTGGACAGTCTTTCCTGCTTTGCCACAGATTAGTTGACCATGGAGTTGAAGGTCTATTTCTGGGCTCTCGATTCTGTTCCATTGATCTATGTGTCTGTTTTTGTGCCAGTACCATACTGTCTTGATGATGACAGCTTTGTAATAGAGCTGGAAGTCCGGAATTGTGATGCCGCCAGCTTTGCTTTCCTTTTTCAACATTCCTCTGGCTATTTGGGGTCTCTTCTGGTTCCATACAAATTTTAGGATTATTTATTCCATTTATTTGAAAAAAGTGGATGGTATTTTGATGGGGATTGCATTGAATGTGTAGATTGCTCTAGGTAGCATTGACATCTTCACAATGTTTGTTCTTCCAATCCATGAGCATGGAACGTTTTTCCATTTCTTTGTGTCTTCCTCAATTTCTTTCATGAGTATTTTATGGTTTTCTGAGTAAAGATCCTTTGCCACTTTGGTTAGATTTATTCCTAGGTATCTTATGGTTTTGGGTGCAATTGTAAATGGGATCGACTCCTTAATTTGTCTCTCTTCATTCTTGTTGTTGGTGTATAGGAATGCCACGGATTTCTGTGCATTGATTTTATATCCTGCCACTTTACTGAATTCCTGTATGAGTTCTAGCAGTTTTGGGGTGAAGTCTTTTGGGTTTTTCACATACAGTATCATATCATCTGCAAACAGTGAGAGTTTGACTTCCGCTTTGCCGATTTGGATGCCTTTGCTTTCTTTTTGTTGTCTGATTGCTGTGGCTAGGATTTCTAATACTACGTTGAATAGCAGTGGTGATAGTGGACATCACTGCTGCATTCCTGACCTTAGGGGGAAAGCTCTCAGTTTTTTGCCATTGAGAATGATATTTGCTGTGGGATTTTCATAGATGGCTTTAATGATATTGAGGTATGTACCCTCTATCCCTATACTCTGAAGAGTTTTGATCAAGAAAGGATGCTGTACTTTGTCAAATGCTTTTTCTGCATCTATTGAGAGGATCATATGATTCTTGTTCTTTCTTTTGTTAAAATATTGTATCACGTTGATTGATTTGCGGATGTTGAACCAACCTTGCAGCCCAGGGATAAATCCCACTTGGTCATGGTGAATAATTCTTTTAATGTACTCTTGGATCCTATTGGCTAGTATTTTGGTGAGAATTTTGCATCTGTGTTCATTGAGGATATTAGTCTGTAATTCTCCTTTTTGATGGGGTCTTTGTCTGGTTTGGGGATCAAGGAAATGGTGGCCTCATAAAACAAGTTTGGAAGTTTTCCTTCCATTTCTATTTTTTGGAACAGTTTCAGGAGAATAGGTATTAATTCCTCTTTAAATGTTTGGTAGAATTCCCCTGGGAAGCCATCTGGCCCTGGGCTTTTGTTTGTTGGGAGATTTTTGATGACTGCTTCAATTTCCTTAGTGCTTATAGGTCTGTTCGGGTGTTCTATTTCTTCCTGGTTCAATTTTGGTAGTTGATACATCTCTAGGAATGCATCCATTTCTTCCAGGTTATCTAATTTGCTGGCATAGAGTTGCTCATAATATGTTCTTATAATTGTTTGTATTTTTGGTGTTGGTTGTGATCTCTCCTCTTTCATTCATGATTTTGTTGATTTGGGTCATTTCTCTTTTCTTTTTGATCAGTCTGGCCAGGGGTTTATCAATCTTGTTAATTCTTTCAGAGAACAGCTCCTAGTTTCATTGATCTGTTCTACTGTTCTTTTGGTTTCTCTTTCATTGATTTCTGCTCTGATCTTTATTATTTCTCTTCTCCTGCTGGGTTTAGGCTTTATTTGCTGTTTTCTCTAGCTCCTTTAGGTGTAGGGTTAGGCTGTGTATTTGAGACCTTTCTTGTTTCTTGAGAAAGGCTTGTATTGCTATATACTTTCCTCTGAGGACTGCCTTTGCTGTATCCCAAAGATTTTGAACAGTTGTGTTTTCATTTTCATTGGTTTCCATGAATTTTTTAAATTCTTCTTTAATTTCCTGGTTGACCCATTCATTCTTCAGTAGGATGCTCTTTAGCCTCCATGTATTTGAGTTCTTTCTGACTTTCCTCTTGTGATTGAGTTCTAGTTTCAAAGCATTGTGGTCTGAAAATATGCAGGGAATGATCCCAATATTTGGTACCAGTTGAGACCTGATTTGTGACCTAGGATATGATCTACTTTGGAGAATCTTCCATGGGCACTAGAGAAGAATGTGTATTCTGTTGCTTTGGGATGGAATGTTTTGAATATGTCTGTGAGGTCCATTTGGTCCAGTGTGTCATTTAACGTCTTAATTTCCTTGTTGATCTTTTGCTTAGATGATCTGTCCATTTCAGTCAGGGGGGTGTTAAAGTCCCCCATTATTATTGTATTGCTGTCAATGTATTTCTTTGCTTTTGTTATTAATTGCCTTATATGATTGGCTGCTCCCATGTTAGGGGCATAGATATTTACAATTGTTAGATCTTCTTGTTGGATAGACCCTTTAAGTAGGCTATAGTGTCCTTCCTCATCTCTTATTACAGTCTTTGTTTTAAAATCTAATTTGTCTGATATAAGGATTGCCACCCCAGCTTTCTTTTGGCGTCCATTAGCATGGTAAGTGGTTTTCCACCCCCTCACATTCAATGTGGGGTATCTTTGGGTCTAAGATGAGTCTCTTGCAGACAGCATATTGATGGGTCTTGTTTTTTAATCCAATCTCATAGCCTGTGTCTTTTGATTGGGGCATTTAGCCCATTTACATTCAGGGTAACTATTGAAAGGTATGAATTTAGTGCCATTGTATTGCCTGTAAGGTGACTGTTACTGTATATTATCTGTGTTCCTTTCTGGTCTATGCTGTTTTTAGGTTCTCTTTGCTTAGAGGACCCCTTTCAATGTTTCTTGTAGGGTGGTTTTGTGTTTGCAAATTCCTTTAGTTTTTGTTTGTCCTGGAAGCTTTTTATCTCTCCTTCTATTTTCAGTGACAGCCTAGCTGGATATAGTATTCTTGGCTGCATATTCTTCTCGTTTAGTGCTCTGAAGATATCATGCCAGTCCTGTCTGGCCTGCCAGGTCTCTGTGGATAGGTCTGTTGCCAATCTAATGTTTCTACCATTATAGGTTACATATCTCTTCTCCTGAGCTGCTTTCAAGATTTTCTCTTTGTCTCTGAGACTCGTAAGTTTTACTATTAGATGTCGGGGTGTTGACATATTTTTACTGATTTTGAGAGGTGTTCTCTGTGTCTCCTGGATTTTGATGCCTGTTTCCTTCCCCAAATTAGGGAAGTTCTCTGCTATAATTTGCTCCAATATACCTTCTGCCGCTCTCTCTCTTTTTTCTTCTTCTGGGATCCCAATTATTCTAATGTTGTTTCATCTTATCATATCACTTATTTCTCGAATTCTGCCCTCATGATCCAGTAGTTGTTTATCTTTGTTTTTCTCAGCCTCTTTATTTTCCATCATTTGGTCTTCTAAATAACTAATTCTCTCTTTTGCCTCATTTATCCTAGCAGTTAGTGCACCTGTTTTTCATTGCACCTCATTAATAGCC
Source organism: Zalophus californianus (assembly GCF_009762305.2). Lineage (NCBI taxonomy): Eukaryota > Metazoa > Chordata > Mammalia > Carnivora > Otariidae > Zalophus > Zalophus californianus. The sequence goes on from NC_045596.1 coordinate 91,676,391, forward strand.
TTTTTGATTTTGACTTGGTTAGATTTTAGTTCTTTTATTTCTACAGAAAGGGTTTCTCTAATAACTTCCATACTTTCTTCAAGCCCAGCTAGTATCTTTAAAATCATGATTCTGAACTCTAGGTCCGACATTGTACTAATGTCCATATTGAGTAGGTCCCGGCAGACGGTACTACCTATTGTTCTTTTTGTTGAGGTGATTTTTTTCATCTTGTCATTTTGTCCAGAGGAGAATAGATGAATGAGAGAACAAATGCTAACAGGGTAACAACGTCCCCAGAAAATATACTCTAAACAAATCAGAAAAGACCTGAAACCAGGGGAAAAGAAAGGGAAAGAAAGAAAAAAGAAAGAGAAAAGAAAAGAAAAAGAAAAAGATAAAAACAAACAAAAACAGAACAAAAAAAAACGGAATATGATCAAATATGATAAGGCTAGTGCTTAGATCAGTGCCACACACTAGATTTTGGGTGTATTTTGGTCTGTTAGAAGAAAGTGCCTCCTTAAAATTTTAAAGAAAGAAAGACTTATATATGTACAAAATAAGAGTTAATACAATGAAGGGATGGAATATGACTATAAAGATGAAAATTATAAAAATTTTTTAAAAAGGAATTGATAAGATGCAAAAAGCTAAAAAAATTAACTTTGAAAGACTAATGAATCATGGTAAAAAAAAAAAGCCATGAATTCTATGTGCATTATTCCCCTAGCGCTGGAGTTCTCCCGTTCTCCTTGATCGGTAAACTTGGTCTTGGTGGGCTGTTCGTGCTGATCTTCTAGGGGAGGGGCCTGTTGCCGTGGTTCCCAAATGTCTTTGCGGGAGGCGGAATTGCCCCGCCTTGTTGGTCCGGGCTAAGCAATCTGCTTGGGTTTGCTCTCGGGAGCTTTTGTTCCCTGCAAGCTCTCGGTACAGCTTTGGAGGACCAGGGTGAAGATGGTGGTCTCCCAATCTCCTCCCGGAGGAGCTGAGAACCCCGCTCCTCAGTGCACCCTCAGAGAAAAGCAGTCACTCCCGTCTCCCCAGTCTCCGGCCGCATTCCGTGCTCACCCGGCCTGTGACCGAGCGTTTCTATCTCTGGCACCCAGCCCCGTGTGGAGTCTCCAAACCCAGCAGATCCCTGCGGTGCGCTCCCGCGCCCCTCCTCCCGGGGGAGGAAGGGGAGTCTCCCCAGCTCTGCTGCTTGTTGGGTCCCTGCTGGAGGAGCAGTGGCCCGACTGGGCCGCGGCTCACGGTTTATGGCCACCCTGAGCTGAGAGCCCGCGCCTCAGCTCTGTCTCTGCAGCTGGCTTCCCTGTTCTGATACCTGGGAGCTCTGCCGCACTCAGGCACCCCCAGTCTTTCTGTGACCCCGAGGGTCCTGAGACCACACTGTCCCGCGAGGGTTCCACCCCTGCTTAGCCACTGGAGCAACGTCCCTCAGCGGAGCCGACTTCTAAAAGTTCCGATTTTGTGCTCCGTGGCTCTAGCACTTGCCAGAAGCGGCCAACGGAGGCCCCCTCCCCGCCGTCTATCCTCCCGAATATCGCCTCGGATTCACTTCTCTGCACGTCCTACCTTCCAGATAGTGGTCAGTTTTCTGTTCAGAGAGTTGTTGCTATTCTTTTCTTCAATCTCCTGTTGAGTTCATAGGTGTTCAGAATGGTTTGATCCCTAATCAGCTGAATTCTTGAGACCAGACAAAATCCAGGTCTCCTACTCCTCTGCCATCTTGCTCCGCCTCTCAACAAAAACAAATTTAAAGTAATAGAAAAATTAATTAGTCAAGTCAGTGTACAAATTGATTAAACCAGATTGGTAACTATAGAGATCCTGAAGAGTATTTGGATTCTAGATATTTAGAAGGTTGAGGCCTTGGGATTTCTTGACAAATTGGATCTGTGATGTGAGGGGAAAATAGAATCAAGAATACCTTTCCCAGGGTGCCTGGGTGGCTCAGTTGGTTAAGCGACTGCCTTTGGCTCAGGTCATGATCCCGGAGTCCTGGGATCGAGTCCCACATCGGGCTCCTGGCTCAGCGGGGAGCCTGCTTCTCCCTCTGACCCTATCCCTTCTCATGCTGTTTCCCTCTCTCTCTCTCTCTCAAATAAATAAATAAAAAATAAATAAAATCTTTAAAAAAAAAAAAACTACCTTTCCCAATTCTTTTGTCCTGACCCTGGAAAGATAGAGTTTAGTCAACTAACATTGGTAAGGAAAAATTGTGTGAGGTTACCAAGGAGAGATTTTGATAGAAGAGATAGAGAGGGTCAAATTACAGAAGTCCCAAATTATGGAATATTCATTTGTTCGTATAACCGTGACTTTGTCTGAATCAAGGAAGTATGAAATAATATTTTCTTATACATGGTTTTTCATTACATACTCACTTATATGAATTTAACTAGTTATGGAAGAAAGAAAAATATACATAGAAAAAGGTAAACTTTAAATAATGTAAGCTATACTGCCTGACATTGTGCTAAATGAGTCTATATCCAAGAATAAAGATTGGGCAAAATATGTCCATTTGCTATTCCTTCAATTATATCTTCCCTGTGTCTCTTGCAGTATGAGTTTGTCATGATATGCTTTTGAGGTTTTGTTTGGTATTGGTTTTGTTTTTGTTCTGTTTTCTTTATAACATGAACCTTAAATATAAGCCAAGTACTTAAAAGCCACTTCAAATTGACTGACGTTATGAAGAGATAATAAATTACTCTCCAGTAGGAATATATATTTGGCCAATGTATACTGTACTTTCATCTAATGGGCTTTCAAAAATAATTTTGGTCATATTAATTCATCATATTTGGTCATATTAATTTTTGCCTTATAAAAATTTATCTTAAAAACAGATCCAATATAAAATAAGACTACATGGTACACATTTATAAGAGCAAGGTTACAATTTTCAACATTTTGATGCTACAATGAGAAAAGTTTCAGCTATTCTGATTTTAAATGAGTCAATTCCTGAATTTCAAATTATTGAATTTTACCAACATGTAGGTAAAAATGTATTAGTTTTGTAACCTTTTTTAAAAAGATTTTATTTATTTATTTGACAGAAAGGAGACAGCGAGAGAGGGAACACAAGCAGGGGGAGTGGGAGAGGAAGAAGCTGCTTCCTGCCGAGCAGGGAGCCCAATGTGGGGCTCGATCCCAGGACCCTGGGATCATGACCTGGGCTGAAGGCAGACACTTAAGGACTGAGCCACCCAGGCGCCCCTAGTTTTGTAACCTTTAGAATATGAGTCATAAGCAGGTAGAATTATGCTATTGGAATTCTATTTTTCTTTATTCAATATTTATTCAATATTATGGTTTCTTTTTCCTAAAGTTTTATTTTCTAATCTTTCTTGTGGCTGCAAGTTTGTGGAAGTGTTTTCTGCCATTTCTCTTTCTTTCTTGATCTATTAACATTTAAAAAAAATTAATTCCAGTGTAATTAACATACAGCATTATATTCATTTCAGGTGTACCATATAGTGATTCAACAATTCTATACATTACTCAGTGCTCATTTTGACAAATGCACTCCTTAATCCCTATCAACTCTTACTCATCCTCCACCCACCTCCCCTCTGGTAACCATCAGTTTGTTCTCTATAGTTAAGAGTCTGTTTTTTGGTTTCTCTCTCTCTCTCAGTCTCTCTTTCTTTTCCCTTTGTTCATTTGTTTTGTTTCTTAAATTCCACATACGAGTGAAATCATATGGTACTTGTCTTTCTCTAACTAACCAATTTTGCTTAGCATTTGTTGCAAATGGCAATATTTTATTCTTTTTTAAGGCTGAATAATGTTCCATTATATATAATATTATATACATACAAATATGCATACATATATTCACACAAATATATATACACATATATGCATACAGATATATAGATATAGATTTCACATCTTCTTTATCCATTCATCTATCAATGGACACTTAGGTTGTTACCATAAGTTGGCTATTGCAAATAATACTGCAATAAACAGAGGAGCACATATCTCTTTGAATTAGTGTTTTATATTCTTTTGAATAAATACCCAATAGTGCAATTTCTGGGTCATAGGGTAGCTCTATTTTTAACTTCTTGAGGAACCTCCATACTGTTTTCTGGAGTGGCTGTACCAGTTTGCATTCTCACCAAGAGTGCATGAGGGTTCGTATTTCTCCATATCCTTGCCAATAATGTTGTTTCTTATGTTTTTTTTGGTTTTTGGTTTTGTTTTGTTTTGCTTTTTAGCCATCTGACAAGCATGAGATAGTATCTCATTGTAGTTTTGATTTGCTTTTCCATGATGTTGAGTGACGTTGAGCATCCTTTCATGTTTCTATTGGCCATCTGGGTAATTTTTTTGGAGAAATGCCTGTTCATGTCTTCTGCCTTGTTTTTAATTGGATTATCTATTTTGGGGGGTTGACTTGTATAAGTTCTTTATATTTACTAGCCCTTTACTGGATATGTCATTTGTAAATATCGCTCCTATTCTGTAACTTGTCTTGTAGTTTGGTTGGTTGTTTCCTTTGCTGTGCAGGAGCTTTTTATTTTGATATAATCCCAATATTTTATTTTTGCCTTTGTTTCCCTTGCTTCAAGAGACATATCTAGAAAGACTTTGCTATGGCTGATGTCAGAGAAATTATTACTGCCTGTGCTGTCTTCTAGGATTTTGATGTCATCAGGTCTCACATTTAGGCCCTTAATCCATTTTGAGTTTATTTTTGGGTATGGTGTAAGAAAGTGGTTCATTTTGCCAACAATATTTGTTGAAGAGACTGTTTTTTTCCCCATTGCATATTCTTGCCTCCTTTGCCAAAAATTAATTGACCATATGACTGTGGGTTTATTTCTCGACTTTCTATTCTGTTCCATTGATGTATGTGTCTATATTTGTGCAAATACCACACTGTTTTGATTACTACAGCTTTGTAATATAACCTGAAATCTGGAACTGTGATGCCACCAGTTTTGTTTTTCTTTTCCAAGATTGCTTTGGCTATCCAGGGTCTTTTGTGATTCCTTACAAATTTTAGGATTGTTTGTTTTAGTTCTGTGAAAAATGCTGTTGGTATTTTGATCGAGATACCATTAAATCTGTATATTGCTTTGAGTAGTATGGACATTTTAACAATATTTGTTCTTCCAATCCATGAGCGTAGAATGTCTTTTCATTTCTTTGCATCATCTAATCTATTGTCATTTCTGTCAGTCATCTTTCTCTTCAATCCAATATTTTGTGATCTCAAGTTTTCTTGCAGTATTTTAAAAATGAGTAGACAATTATATACAGATAAGAAAAAGAAGGAAAGACAGAGATACAATCATTACTATAATGTGGGAGTTTGAATAACGTTACATAAGGCTTGATAATGACGATTTATTTCATAAATTTTTTTAAGGATATAATCCCATTTAAACCAATCCAAACAAAATTGATTGAGAACAGATTATGGCCAAGGAAATTACTAGCTTCTGCAAAAAGACACACAAAAACATTTTGAAAAAGTCATTTATCTTGTCCTCTTAAGACTCACTATCCAAGACAGAAATGTACAGACATGACTGAATTACAAGGCAAACAAAAACCAAACCAGAAAAATACTAAGAAAGGAACTGAAGATAATGAAGGCATTAGTCTGGAAATAGGTATGTGGTAGCCATTTTTACAAATAACAGATGCAGGCAGTAACATATAATGTTTTTCTAAACACCAAAGAGAGAAGAAAAAAATGTGCAGACTATTTTTATATAACTAAAATACTTTTATTTATGACTTTTACTGTATTGATATCCATAGTGGGGTGGGTAACTCTACTCTAAGAGTTTACATTTCAAATGAGAAAAAGCAGTGCCCATCTGTACATTTCTGAAGAGTAGCAAAATTAAAGCAGCTTTCAAATTATTTCCTTGAACTAGAAATTAGGTTGCACACCATGTTATAAGGGTAGGGAGGTCTTAATCAGTACTCCAGGTCTAGGTACTGAGAAAGGAGAAAATGTTCACAATTAGCAAATTTTTCAGTTGCTTCTACCAAACAGTCCTCCTAATCTCTGCCACCAATTCATAATCTTTGCTGCAAACATTTTTGACTATTGTTCCACCCAAATTATGCAAGTTCATATTTCCATGATTTTCATATGCTGATTTCTTTGTCTAGAATGTTCTTCCTACCTTCCTCCACAGTAATCTGTTTTATTTTTTTTTTCCTGTCCAGCATCTCTTCCTCTCTAAAAACAAACTTTAATTTTCTTTGGGAAATAATGCCTTCTCTTTTCATCCATGTGGTTCAGATGTGGCTATTCTAGTACTCCACCTATGCCCTACTCAAATGCTAAGTGAGAACATGTGTTCCAAGCTTTGTATTCCTTTCCCCTGGTGAGTGGATGAGAAATGGGTATTCACTGAATTCATACCAACAAGCATCAAGCCCAGGAATTTTGCCCTATGGGTTGGAAGAAAACAGTTTTGCCTCTGAGGTTGGTAATCAGCTAGAATGGAAGGTTGGGCTGATGGTGTCCATCTTGTTGCACAGGAGAAAACTTGCCTGAAAATTAAACCAATGAAAAAGGAGGGAAGGAAGGAAGGAGGGAAGGAAGGGAGGAAGGGGGAAAGAGAGGAAAGGAAGAGAAAACTAAGGGGAAGAAGACAAATGTATGGGAAAGGACAGATTCTTGATATATTATTTAGTTGATAGTGAGTTTTACCCTTGGATTTGTCATTCATGCAAGCCAACATGGTCCACTTCTTACTTACCCAGGGTTTGTTTTGAGTTTCTGCCACTTGTAACCAATTCACTGGTCTATTCAAACTTTAAATCTCATCATGAGCACAGGCTCTACAAGCTCAGTTTTCCTTAATTTCTCAGTTCGGTTTAGGAGGCTGTACCCATACAGAAGCCTTAAGTAGCTTTATCCTTTCTCTCATCACAAGACTCTACCATCATCACTGATGTAATTCTTTGTCTTCCCAGCTATGCTATAACCTCCATGAGGGTGGGGGAGTAGTCTTATTTGACTATGTTTCCTTTATCCTAGAATACATATTAGGGTATCAATAAACATTGGTTGCCTAAGAGACTAAAACAGGTCCGCTAAAAGAAGATCAAGATTTAGGAGAATACAAAGAAATAGTGTAATTTTTAAAAGACTGCAAATATTAATGAAAAAAACCATAGATAGAACAATTTTGTAACTCCCCAACTTACAAAGTTTGGCTTTTTTTTTTAAGATTTTATTTATTTATTTTGAGAGAGAGAAGGAGAGAGAGAGAGAGAGTACATGAGAGGGGGGAGGGTCAGAGGGAGAAGCAGACTCCCTGCTGAGCAGGGAGTCCGATGTGGGACTCGATCCTGGGACTCCAGGATCATGACCTGAGCCGAAGGCAGTCGCTTGACCAACTGAGCCACCCAGGTGCCCACAAAGTTCAGCTTTTATTTGTAATCTCTAACCGATACTCAGATGGGGAGTCTGGGGGCCAAATGAACTCTTCTTTCCCCTTTCTGCTATTTCAATTACTCAGGGTTGCTTTCCTTCATCCTTCCTTAATTTATCATTTCTCCTGAAAGACTCAAGGACCTTCAGTCTCAAGTTCATACCTGTCTAGGTTGATTTCTTCTGTGGCAGAATTTGTGATAAACAAACAAACAAAAGATCAACCCCCAGGCAACTCTTCTCTCCTCTTCATCCTCACCGTGCCCTGATACCGAATGAAGTTGAGCATGTGCTCAACTGTTCATGAGCTGCTCGTATTTTCTTTCCTGTAAAACCCTCAATCATTTATTTTGCCTCTTTTTCTAATTGTTTATGTTTGCTATTGTAATCGATTTACACCATTCTTTAAGTTTCCAAGATACTAAATCTTATTGGATTTGAGTTTTGCAAATATATTCTCTCAATTTGTGATTTGTAAGTTATCCCCCTCCTCTGACCACCACCACCGCTCTTCTTATGTATCTTTTACTGAAGAGAAGTTCTTAAATTTCATAGAGTTGAATTTATCAATCTTTTATGGTTTATTACTTTTTTCTGTCTTGTTTGAAAAGTCCTTCTCTAGTCTCAAGATCACAGAAATATTTTCCTATGTTGTCTTCTAAGTTTTATGGCTTAGTTTTTCATCTCATTGAACTATGTGTGAGTTGAGTCGTTTTTTTCTTTTATATAAATAAAGGCTAAATATGGCTAATCAATTGTTCCAGCAACATTTATTGAAATGTCTTCCTTTCTGCAACATCTACAATGCCAACCTTAATATTTATCATGTAGTAAGTTTTCATGTGGTAGATTTTCTATTTAGTTCTTTTTATATATTTGTCTTTTCAGGAACCAGTATCATATTTCTTAGTTACTGGAGCTTTATAATAATTTCTGGTATTTGACAAGGCAGTCCCCATCCCATCCAACCTTGTTCTCCACTGGTGTCTTACCTATTCTTGTTCCTTTATTTTTCCATGTAAATGAAGGACTCAGCTTGCCAAATTCTAAAAGCATATATACAAATAACTAAACAAACTTTCTGAGGTTGTTATGCTTATTGAATTGACACTATAACTTTGGAAAGTTGTGATAACTGTAATATTGAGACTTACAGTTTAAGAACATGGATTCTCTTCTCACTTAGATATAATTTTCTCTTTTTTAAAGATTTTATTTATTTATTTGAGAGAGCTAGAGAGTGAGTGATCGAGAAAGAGAAAGAGAGAGCATGAGCAGGTGGAGGGGGAGGGAGAGAGGGAGAAGCAGACTCCCTGCGGAGCAAGCTTGGGGCTGGATCCCAGGACCCTGAAATCAGGACCCAAGCCAAAGGCAAATGCTTAACTGACTGAGTCACCCAGGCACCCCTGAATATCGTAACTTTCTTTTTTTAATTTTTTTATTATGTTATGTTAATCACCATACATTATATCATTAGTTTTTGATGTAGTGTTCCATGATTCATTGTTTGCATATAACACCCAGTGCTCCATTCAGTACATGCCCTCTTTAAGACCCATCACCAGGCTAACCCATCCCCCCACCCCTTCCCCTCTAGAACCCTCAGTTTGTTTCTCAGAGTCCATCATCTCTCATGGTTCGTCTTCCCCTCCGATTCCCCCACTTCATTTTACCCTTCCTGCTATCTTCTTCTTCTTTTGTTTTTTAACATATAATGTATTATTTGTTTCAGAGGTACAGGTCTATGATTCAACAGTCTTACACAATTCACAGCACTCACCATAGCACATACCCTCCCCAATGTCTATCACCCAGCCACCCCAGCCCTCCCACCCCCACCACTCCAGCAACCCTGTTTCCTGAGATTAAGACTTCCTCATGTCAGTGAGGTCATATGATACATGTCTTTCTCTGATTGACTTATTTCCCTCAACATAATACCATCCAGTTCCATCCACATCATTGCAATTGGCAAGATTTCATTCCTTTTGATGGTTGCATAATATTCCATTGTGTATATATATATATATATATATATATACACACACATATATACCACTTCTTCTTTATCCATTCATCTGTTGATGGACATCTTGGCTCTTTCCATAGTTTGGCTATTGTGGACATTGCTGCTATAAACATCGGGGTGCATGTACCCCTTCAGATCCCTACATTTGTAACTTTGGGGTAAATACCCAGTAGTGCAATTGCTAGGTCCTATGGTAGCTCTATTTTCAACTCTTTCAGGAACCTCCATACTGTTTTCCAGAGTGGCTACACCAGCTTGCATTCCCACCAAGAGAGTAGGAGGGTTCCCCTTTCTCCGCATCCCCACCAACATCTGTCGTTTCCTGATTTCTTAATTTTAGCCATTCTGACTGGTGTGAGGTGGTATCTCGTTGAGGTTTTGATTTGGATTTCCCTGATCCCAAGTCATGTTGAACACTTTTTCATATGTCTGTTGGCTATTTGGATGTCTTCTTTAGAAAAGTGTCTGTTCATGTCTTCTGCCCATTTCTTGTTTAGATCATTTGTTCTTTGGGAGTTGAGTTTAATAAGTTATTTATGCATTTTGGAAACTAGCCCTTTATCTCATATGTCATTTGCAAATATCTTCTCCCATTCTGTTGGTTGTCTTTTGGTTTTATTGACTGTTTCTTTTGTTGCTTCTTATCTTGATGAAGTCCCAATAGTTCATTTTTGCCCTTGCTTTCCTTGCCTTTGGTGATGTTTCTAGGAAGAAGTTGCTGCAACTGAGGTCGAAGAGGTTGCTGCCTGTGTTCTCCTCAAGAATATTGATGGATTCCTATCTCATATTAAGGTCTTTCATCCATTTTGAGGCTGTTTTTGTGTGTGGTGTAAGGAAATTGTCCAGTTTCATTCTTCTGCATGTGGCTGTCCAATTTTCCCAACACCATTTGTTGAAGAGACTTTTTCCCATTGGATATTCTTTCCTGCTTTGTAGAAGATGAGTTGACCATAGAGTTGAAGGTCTATTTCTGGGCTCTCGATTCTGTTCCATTGATCTATGTGTCTGTTTTTGTGCCAGTACCATACTGTCTTGATGATGACAGCTTTGTAATAGAGCTGGAAGTCCGGAATTGTGATGCCACCGGCTTTGCTTTGCTTTTTTAACATTCCTCTGGCTATTCTGGGTCTTTTCTGGTTCCATACAAATTTTAGGATTATTTGTTCCATTTCTTTGAAAAACATGGATGGTATTTTGATGGGGATTGCATTGAATGTGTAGATTGCTCTAGGTAGCATTGACATCTTCACAGTGTTTGTTCTTCCAATCCATGAGCATGGAACATTTTTCCATTTCTTTGTGTCTTCCTCAATTTCTTTCATGAGTATTTTATAGTTTTCTGAGTACAGATTCTTTGCCTCTTTGGTTAGATTTATTCCTAGGTATCTTATGGTTTTAGGTGCAGTTGTAAATGGAATCGACTCCTTAATTTCTCGTTCTTCTGTCTTATTGTTGGTGTATAGGAATGCTACTGATTTCTGTGCATTGATTTTATATCCTGCCACTTTACTGAATTCCTGTATGAGTTCTAGCAGTTTTGGGGTGGAGTTTCTGGGTTTTCCACATAAAGTGTCATATCATCTGCAAAGAGTGAGAGTTTGACGTCCTCTTTGCCGATTCAGATGTCTTTTATTTCTTTTTGTTGTCTGATTGCTGTGGCTAAGACGTCTAGTACTATGTTGAGTAGATGTGGTGATAGTGGACATCCCTGCCATGTTCCTGACCTTAGGGGGAAAGCTCTCAGTTTTTCCCCATTAAGAATGATATTCGCTGTGGGTTTTTCATAGATGGCTTTAATGATATTGAGGTATGTACCCTCTATCCCTATACTCTGAAGAGTTTTGATCAAGAAAGGATGCTGTACTTTGTCAAATGCTTTTTCTGCATCTATTGAGAGGATCATATGGTTCTTGTTCTTTCTTTTATTAATATATTGTATCACATTAATTCATTTGTGGATGTTGAACCAACCTTGCAGCCCAGGGATAAATCCCACTTGGTCATGGTGAATAATCCTTTTAATATACTGTTGGATCCTATTGGCTAGTATTTTGGTGAGAATCTTTGCATCCATGTCCATCAAGGATATTGCTCTGTAAATCTCCTTTTTGATGGGGTGTTTGTCTGGTTTGGGGATCAAGGTAATGGTGGCCTCACAAAATGAGTTCGGAAATTTTCTTTCCATTTCTATTTTTTGGAACAGTTTCAGAAGAATAGGCATTAATTCTTCTTTAAATGTTCAGTAGAATTCCCCTGGGAAGCCATCTGGCCCTCGGCTTTTGATTATTGGAAGATTTTTGATGACTGCTTTCAATTTCCTTAGTGGTTACAGGTCTGTTCAGGTTTTCTATTTCTTCCTGCTTCAGTTTTGGTAGTTGATACATCTCTAGGAATGCATGCATTTCTTCCAGATTATCAAATTTGCTGGCATAGAGTTGCTCATAATATGTTCTTATAATTGTTTGTATTTCTTTGGTGTTGGTTGTGATCTCTCCTCTTTCATTCATGATTTTATTTATTTGGGTTGTTTCTCTTTTCTTTTTGATAAATCTGGCCAGGGTTTTATCAATCTTGTCAATTCTTTCAAAGAACCAGCTCCTAGGTTCATTGATCTGTTCTACTGTTGTTTTGGTTTCTATTTCATTGTTTTCGGCTCTGATCTTTATTATTTCTCTTCTCCTGCTGGGTTTAGGCTTTATTTGCTGTTCTTTCTCCAGTTCCTTTAGGTGTAGGGTTAGACTGTGTATTTGAGACCTTTCTTGTTTCTTGAGAAAGGCTTATATTGCTATATACTTTCCTCTCAGGACTGCCTTTGCTGCATCCCAAAGATTTTGAACAGTTTTCATTTTCATTTGTTTCCATGAATTTTTTAAATTCTTCTTTAATTTCCTGGTTGACCCATTCATTCTTTAGTAGGATGCACTTTAGCCTCCACTCTTTGAGTTCCTTCCAACTTTCCTCTTGTGATTGAGTTCTAGTTTCAAAGCATTGTGGTCTGAAAATATGCAGGGAATGATTCCAAACTTATGGTACCGCTTGAGACCTGATTTGTGACCTAGGATGTGATCTATTCTGGAGAATCTTCCATGGGCACTAGAGAAGAATGTGTATTCCATTGCTTTGGGATGGAATATTCTGAATATATCCGTGAAGTCCATTTGATCCAGTGCGTCATTTAAAGTCTTTATTTCCTTGTTGATCTTTTGCTTAGATGATCCATCCATTTCTGTGAGGGGGCTGTTAAAGTCCCCCAGTATTATTGATTTGTTGTCAATGTGTTTCTTTGCTCTTGTTATTAATTGCCTTATATAATTGGCTGCTCCCATGTTAGGGGCATAGATATTTACTATTGTTAGATCTTCTTGTTGGACAGACCCTTTAAGTAGAATATAGTGTCCTTCCTCATGTCTTATTATAGTCTTTGGCTTAAAATCTAATTTGTCTGATATAAAGATTGCCACCCCAGCTTTCTTTTGGTGTCCATTAGCATGGTAAATGTTTTCCACCCCCTCACTTTCAATCTGGGGGGTGTCTTTGGGTCTAAGATGAGTCTCTTGTAGACAGCATATCAATGGGTCTTGTTATTTCATCCAATCTGATCCCCTGTGTCTTTTGATTGGGGAATTAAGCCCATTTAAATTCAGGGTAACTATTGAAAGATATGAATTTAGTCCCATTGTATTGCCTGTAAGGTGACTATTACAGCATATTGTCTCTGTTCCTTTCTGGTCTATGTTACTTTTAGGCTCTCTCTTTGCTTAGAGGACCCCTTTCAATATTTCTTGTAGGACTGATTTTGTGTTTGCAAATTCCTTTAGTTTTTGTTTGTCCTGGAAACTTTTCTCTCTCCTTCTATTTTCAATGACAGCCTACCGGTATATAATATTCTTGGCTGCATATTTTTCTCATTTAGTGCTCTGAATATATCATGCCAGTCCTTTCTGGCCCGCCAGGTCTCTGTGGATGGGTCTGTTGGCATTTTAATGTTTCTACTATTGTAGGTTATACATCTCTTCTCCCGAGCTGCCTTTAGGATTTTCTCTTTTCTCTGAGACTCGTAAGTTTTACTATTAGATGTTGGGTTGTTGACATAGTTTTATTGATTTTGATGGGGGGGTTCTCTGGATTTTGATGCCTGTTTCCTTCCCCAAATTAGGGAAGTTCTTTGCTATAATTTGCTCCAATATACCTTCTGCCCCTCTCTTTCTTTCTTCTTCTTCTGGGATCCCAATTATTCTAATATTGTTTCATTTTATGGTATCACTTATCTCTCGAATTCTGCCTTCATAATCCAGTAGTTGTTTATCTCTCTTTTTCTCAGCTTCTTTATTTTCCATCATTTGGTCTTCTATATCACTAATTCTCTCTTCTGCCTCATTTATCCTAGCAGGTAGAGCCTCCTTTTTTGATTGACCTCATTAATAGACTTTTTGATTTTGACTTGGCTAGATTTTAGTTCTTCCCTGCTGGAAGAGCAGTGGCCCGACTGTGATGCGGATCACGGTTTATGGCAACCCTGAGCTGAGAGCCCACTCCTCGGCTCCATCTCTGCAGCCAGCTTCCCCGCTCCAATACCTGGGAGCTCTGCTGAGCTCAGGCACCCTTGGTCTTTCTGTGACCCTGAGGGTCCTGAGACCACACTGTCCCAACGAGGGTTCCACCTTCCTCTTAGCCACTGGGGCAACATCCCTCAGTGGGGGGGGTCCAATTGGTCCAAAAAGTTCCAATTTTGTGCTCCCCTGCTCTATCACTTGCCAGTAGTGGCCGACAGAGGCCCCCTCCCCCGCCATCTATCTTCCCGAATATCACCTCTGATTCACTTCTCCGCCCATCCTACCTTCCAGAAAGTTCTCGCTTTTCTGTTCAGAAAGGTGCTGCTATTCTTTTCTTCAATCTTGTGTTGAGTTCGTAGGTGTTCAGAATGGTTTGATCCCTATCTAGCTCAATTCCTGAGACCAGATGAAATTTAGGTCTCCTACTCCTCTGCCATCTTGCTCCTCCCCCTGAATATCATAACTTTCTTTTTTTTAAGATTTTTTTTTTAGGATTTTTTATTTCTTTTTTGACAGAGAGAGACACAGCGAGAGAGGTAATACAAGCAGGGGGAGTGGGGGAGGGAGAAGCAGGCTTCCCACAGAGCAGGGAGCCCGATGGGGGGCTTGATCCCAGGACCCTGGGATCATGACCCAAGCCAAAGGCAAACGCTTAACGACTGAGCCACCCCGGTGCCCCTAAATATCATAACTTTCAATAAGCTATCATGACTCTTTCCAGAAGGCTTCCATATATTTTTTAAAGATTTTATTTATTTATTTGACAGAGAGAAAGCAAAAGAGCACAAGTAGGTGGAGCGGCAGAGGGAGAGGGAGAAGCAGACTCCCCTCTGAGCAAGGGATGTGATGTGAGGCTCAATCCCAGAACCCTGGGATCATGACCTGAGCCAAAGGCAGACATCTAACCAACTGAGCCACCCAGATGTCCCAGTTTCCATATTTTTATTAGATATTTTTCTTAAGTTTTCTATTATTTTTGTTGCTATTATCAAGAGTATTTTAATATTTTATAACCCTTTGTGGTTTATGCACTAAAATAACTTTGGTTATTGCTTTGTATATAGCCTTTTAATTGATATTCTTTGAGTTTTTAATATAGACAGTTTTATTTTTACCTATACAATTTTTAAACCTTTAATTTTTCTCACACTTTCCTAAACTTAGACTTTTATTAAAATGCTAAATCAAAAGGCTAATAGCTGTCATTCTTGTCTTGTTGCCCTTCCAATTCATTTTGCTTGTTACAGATTTTCTTTTGCAGATCCCATCTATGCGGATAAAGACATTTCCTTGTGTTGCTTCTTTGCTAAGTTTCTGTTTTTAATCATAGATGTTCAATTTTATCAAACAACTGATCTTCATTGAGAAAATGTGATTTTTCCCATTTAAACTGTTGTTATGGAGCATTGTGTTAGGAAATGTTTCTATTGTTAAACCACACTTGTACCCCTGGAGTAATTCCACCTTGGTCATATTATGATTGTTTATATAATGCTTGACTCTGAATTTTTATTTGGGATTTTTTCATCTGTTTCCAAGTGATGATAGTCTCTAATTTTCCTTATTTGTGCTATGTATATCAGTTTGCAGTATCAAGGTTATACTAAATTCATTAAAAGATTAAGGGGTGTTTCCATGATCTCTGTAATTTGGAATATTTTGTGTGAGAACAGACTAATTATTGATTATAAGTAGATTTTATTAGCAAAATCATCTGAATGTGTGTTTTTTATGGGAAAGTTTTACTACTGATTTTCTTTAATGGTTGTTGGATTATGCATGTTTTCTATTTCTTCTTAAGTGAGTTGATAAAATGTATTTTTTCTAAGAGTTTAATGATTTTGTTTTACATTTTATTTGCACAACCCTATTCTAATCATCATCATCATCTCAGATTATATGTAATAAAATTACAAAATGCCTATACAGCATTTACTATATGCTGTGTTGTTCTGCTTAACATATATTTTTTATTTAATCCTGATGTCATTCATTGAGATAGATTCTATTATTTTCCCCTTTTTTACTGATGGTGAAATTGAAGCAAAGACAATTAATTAACTTGACTGTGATCATACATGAATAAGTTGTGGAGCTTGGATATAAACATACCCAAACCTGTGGCACCTGGGTGGCTCAGTCGGTTAAGCATCTGCCTTCGGCTCAGGTCCTGATCTCAGGATCCTGAGATGGAGCCCTGCATCAGGCTCCCTGCTCAGTAGGGAGTCTGCTTCTCCCTCTCACTCTGCCTGTCCCCCATCCTCCGGCTTGTGTTCTCTCTCTCTCTCTGAAATAAATAAATAAAATCTTTTAAAATAAAAAAGATAAACATACCCAATCTGGCTATGAAATTTGGATTTGTAAATGTATAAACTACATTGGCTTTTACTCTCTACATCCACAGCTGTGGTCATGTCCTCTTTTCCTTTCCTAAGATCATTTATTTACACATTTATCCTTTATGTCTTGATCACTCTTACCAGAGGTTTGTCTATATTATTAGACTTTTTTAGCATCTACATTTGCTTTTTTGCATCTTTTTCATTGTACATTAGCTTTAATTAATTTGTTTAACTAACTTGTTTTATCTTTTTAATTTCTTTCCTCCTCTCCTATTTGATATAGATTTTATATTCCTGATTCAGAGTTCAACAGTAGAGGGGGGACCAATAGTCTTTCTATCTAATTTCAGGAATACAACTCATGATAGGTATGGATAATCCAGTTATTTCTGCTCTATGCCAAGGTTTCTCAATCCTGGCACTATTGACATTTTGCATCAGATAATTGTTGAAGGATGTTCATGCATTACAGGATGTTTAGCATCATCTCTACTCTCTGCTCTCTAGAAGTGACTCCTCAACCTGTGACAAGCAATGTCTCCAAACATTGCCAAATGCGAAGGTGGAGGAGGGCAGCAAAATTTCCCCTAGTTGAGAACTGCTGCACAGAAAAAATATGAAAATTCCCAATTTTGTAAGTTAAAGTGGAAAATCAACTTAATGTGAACATGTGGAATCATCCCTAAACATAAGGTCTTTTGGATTAGAGCAGTAATTCTTATTGGGTAGTTTAGAAAAAAAATAAGGAATGGTTATATCAAATAAATAGTGAGTTTTATTTTTAAGTAAAAAATACCAAAAATATTTTAAATGCTTTTTAAATTAAAAAGTTAATGATGTTGCCATTGAATTTTATATCTGCCAATGGAAATGTTTTAAGGCTGATCTAGAAAACAGAAAATAAGATATAGCAAGGTAGATTTATACCTTATGTATTTTTCCTTGTATACTTCAATCACTGTAAAAACCATAGTAGTTCATAGTTTTTTTTTGCACATAAATAGTTAAATATTCTTTCCATTTTATAGCACTCTAATATTGGCACAAAAAGGTATTTTTAAGAATGTGCATCATGCATTTATCAAGCAAGTAGAAACATTAAGAGGAAAAGCTATTTGACAACCCGGTTCTGAAAGGCATTTCATTAATTTTACAAGTTGGGTGGCAAGGAAATTAGTGTACTCCCACAACAGGAGCTGCTAAAGAAAATATAGTTTTTACCAGATTGCACTTTCCCCTCTGAATCACAATTAAACAAATAAGTTCCCATGGAGAATGCGAGGACACGATGTTTCGTGACCCATTCTTTTTTCTAATAAATATAAAACTGAAGTCCTGCCTCCCTAAAAACTACTGGGTGATTTTATGACATTTTCTTAACTCTGCGTATTTTATACGTTAGTAAAATTTACCTTCACTTGAAGAGAAACCCACAAAATGGCACTGAGACAGACTAGTGAGGAGCGTTTCAGTATGAATAATGGCGGTTGTACATTGCTGTGAATTCCCCATGCAAACGCAGTGATTTACTCCGAAAAACTGTTAACTGGATGGGGACTAATAAAGTACTACCTAGCTGATGCTCATCAGCTTTGATAGATGAAGGGATAAAAATCGTCTCTAAATGACAGATTCTGAATATATGAATGACTGGTATTTCTGAAATCCTTAAAATGCTTAAAGATAATATCTTCTCTTACAAAGCTTAAGCATTTTTCTAAAATCTTAGACGCAAAAATGGGGCACCTGGGTGGCTCAGTCATTAAGTGTCTGCCTTCAGCTCAGGTCATGATCCCAGGCTCCTGGGATTGAGCCCCAAATCGAGCCCCGCACTGGGCTCCCTGCTCCTCAGGAAGCCTGTTTCTCCCTCTCCCACTCCCTCTTGTTTTCCCTCTCGCTGTCAAACAAATAAATAAATCTTTAAAAAAATAAAATAAAATAAAATCTTAGACGCAAACAAATTTGGAAGGATTTATGTACGCAAACACACACGCAAGACATCACCTTACAAACAAAGGAACTGCCGTCCCTTACTGAGCAGCAGAAATTCTATTAGAACATATGTTCTTATTTCCTCATGAGTTGTCTGCCTCACCAGGTCCTCCTTTGTAGTATTCGTTTGCTTAGCAAAAGTTTTATTTAAATACAGGAAAAGTATAAATTTCATTGTCATTTCTCTCCACTTTATCTTAAATTCCTTTTTAGTAGTTACTGAAACTAAAATACAGTTTTATTATATGCCCAGATTTGTAAAGGCAAACAAAAAATATATTCAGTATAAGCACATGTTTCCTAAGATTAATAAGCAATTAATGAATAGTCCACAATTTTCTAAAAGATTGAGCTACCTAAATCTGTTTTAAAAATTTTAACAACTTCTCACACATACGTTGTTTTTTTTTTTTCCAACTACCTTTTAAGGCCCACCAATATATAACTGCAGTCTACCTTCTCAGTGTTATCACTCAATGCTCACTTTAGACATTCTAGCAAAAGCAAAATGCTATGTACTTCTTGTATAGTCCCCTTGCCTTTGCTCAGCCATTTCCCCCAGTTGAGATATCTCTTCCCTGTGTCTGTGTTTCTAACTTCTACTCATTGTTCAAGGCTAAACTCAGATACTATCTCAGTCTTAAAGCTTTTCCCAATCCTTCTAGATAGAAAAAATCCCTTTGTTCATCTTAACTTCCATAATTCTTTATATGCCATCTCACTTTTGCATAGTTGTTTACAGATGTTTTTCCTCACTTGCAAGATTATAAGTGTTGAAGGATAGGGGCTGTGTTTAATTAAATTTTCTATCATCTGAAGGGCAAATAATAAGTCTATAACAAATACCCATTATTGATGGAAGAACAGAGATAGATACCTAAATGGTTTACCTTAATGATAACAGGACACAAAACAAAAATCCAGGAGAGATGCTGAGGAGCTACTAATATAGTTTACTGCAACAGGAATCTTTTAGATCCTTAGCAGCAATAATTCCAAATTCAGTAATTTGCAAGACATCTGACTTTGAAATCAGAGCTGTTGACTGAAGGTTCACAAACACAATGATGAGTTTTGCAGTTAGGAGATACTCTTTTTTTTTTCCTCCCACAGTAAGTGTACCCTTACCAGCTGTTATGCCTGATCCTGCCACCATTTCTGCCAAAAACAACAATTTCCATCAGTCCCCTGCTTCTCAGCTGTGCCACTCCAAAACAATGTTTGCTCCTCATTAAAAATCTGCAAAACCAACTGAGAGTCAACCCACCACACAGGCAGCCCAAACCAAACTGGGGAGGAGAGACACAAAATCCGATCTTGGTTCTTCACACCACTGAAAGGGTGTGCTACTGCATTCCACACAAGCTGCAAGCAATGGAGAAGCCCTGCTGGGCATCCTGTTGGGAGGCCTTGATGGCAATCAGACCATGTGGTCATGAGGGCACGTGCTGCTGTTACAAGGTCGCTGCAAAGCAAATAAACCACAAAATTAATCAGTTGCAGCTTGTGGATACCACGCTACTGAAGAGGCACTCGTGCCACCTCAGCCATGTAAATTGGACTCGTGGTTCTGGTCTATCTCCAAAGAATAAAAAAGGTTTTATAACCAGATGGGTCTCTAAACAAAGCAATTGGCCACGGATGCTGGGTTTACTGGCCTTCCTGGTGGTCTGCGGTGACACGGAAGGACCCAGGACGTGAAGTTAAAGCACTCCAGATTGTGTGAGAAGTGACGATGTTTCGATATTATTAGAGCTCCCGGCGAATTCGCCAGATTTTGTAATTCTGTACTTCTTCTACCCATACCCTAGAGATCTGGTTATCACTGAGGTCCTTTCATGCTCTGAGCTAGCTGCTATTCAAAAAGAGAAGTATTAGCAATTTCAAAGTGCACTGTGATTCTAAAACACCTCTGCCTAAACGATACATTCCCCTAACAGTATATATTTCTTTAACCGTATATATCACCTTATGATTTTGGGCTCAGAAATTACCAGTCCCTTCAAGGTTCAAACACTACAGGGGTTTAAAACTACTTACTATAATTACCTCTTTGGTTAAACATGACAGATCTGACTTTCTTCTTTAAAAATACAAGAGAGTGAATCAGAGATTTTCTTTTCTACAAAATACTTTGTGGGAAATTTGCACACATTGGCAAAAAACCTTCCATGTAGTTAAATGGCAAAGACAAGAAATTCAATCGCAGATATTTATTTTATGAGATTAGGGGTTACACTGAAGGAAAAAAAACTGAATAAGGCCAAGAAAATAATGAAATCTTTTGTCATAACAGCCATCTAAACATTTGTATTATATGTCAGATTGAAAATGTATCTTGGGATCATACACCCGAGTCTGGTTCATGCACAATGTTCTCAGGGATAATTCAGAGCCATCCGAAGGATGCTCAGACTGTTAAGTGTCAAGATCTTTTTATCTGGCTGATTAACAGGCTCTAGATGTGCCAGATTAACCAGCAGTGTGAGAATATAAATGGGAAATAAGGAGACACTCTACCTGTCAGGTCATTCTGGACCATTGGCTCCCCAGGACATGCCCAGGACGGCTCAACTGTCATTTTAGAACAACACCTTCCCATCTATATTGTGAAGAGTCTGGAAAGAGCCCTGCTTACCAGAGTAAAAAGTAAGAAAATAAAAGTTGTATATTTTAAATGAATATATATCCAAAAATGAAGACAACACAGGGGAAGTATAAGTGGAACAAAATATATCTCATATATAACATATTCTAGCAGGAGTTGAAAGTAATGTTATCTGATGATAACTTTTCTTCAAGAACATATAGAGTGTGAGAGGTTTAACATACATAAAAATAAGTTAAAACCAGCAGGTATCTAACAATTTCATTTATAGTATTGAAAATGGAGAAGTAAGGCAGCTAAAAGGATTTTGGTCATTTGTATACCTAACCTATTTATAATTTTAAGAACATATCTGCAGATGGTAATTTCTGAGATGAGCAACTCGCAAATGCTATTAGCTTATTTCTGTGGTTATATGTCATTATTTTTATTAAATAATATCTAAGTAATATCTTAAAATATAAGTAAAGTGTATAGTTTCCTTTATAATATAGTATAGAAAATTATGATTTATCTTCATGAGACTTGTCCTTTACCTTGAATATTAAACACACATATATATAAAATACCTATGAACAGAATTATTTAAATTACTTACATAATATGAATTGCCATATTAGAGAAAATAATTTTAATTTGAATTACTAATACTTGTACTAATGTATGAATTTTGTATAAAGTATACATTAAAATTTTTAAGTAAAATATTAATGTCACATATAAGTTATATGATAACTTATATAACCAATCATAACCATCAATCTACTTATGCTATCCTGACAAAATAGAACAATGCAAATATTCCTTAATAATCATCTTAACTTGGTTATAAATAACCTCTCCCAAATGTTGTTTTTAGAGAAATCATGAGGTTTTTCTACAAATGACCAAATGTTTTAACAAGATTTAGAAACACTTGTGTTTTCTTCCATAAAGAGATTATTGACTCCAGAAGATAAACCAAATAATGACATATTTATTAATATAAAGAATTAACATTCTGGTTCATTATTTTGTAACAAAGCAAATGATACATTACTTTGTAATGAAGGGAAAATAAAAATGTTATGACTACAATCTATATTTAAAGCAATATTATAGTCACCTCACTCTTAAACATAACACAATTTTAAATTCAATTGAGCTAAATTTTCCTGTTAATTAAGACGACCTTAAGAATTTTTTAAACCAATGAGAGAAAAAGGGAGTCACTGCCTCTCTCAAATGAAAATGAATTATGTAAACATAGATTATATAGTGTGGGGGAAATATAGGAAGGCTATCTCTGCCTTTTCTCAGCTTGCCAGGTCTGCATCTTCTCTATCATCAGCTATATGCACAAGGCACCTTACAAATCATAATAAGATAACAGACAAAATGTCATTTATGATTCATAATTATGTGTTTTACTTTTTATCTGATATCATCCTTTCTTGGTCATATATGTATGTATATATGCATATACACAGGCATATACACCGCAAATATATATTATGTGTATATAGAATATGTGACAGAAAGCTAGTTGTATCGGTCACCAAGTTTATATTAATGTACATTGCCAAAAGTACTGGGGATATGCAAGTGTTTGTGTGTGTGCCTTTTGGGGAAGTAGTAGCAAGAACATAGATTTTGATTTGATCTACATGGTGAAAGGCTTTTGTAGGAAAATTTTTACATATAAAATCACATCTAGCATTTTGGTCTGATGCTAGGTATCACGAATGACAAAAATAAGAATTTTGGCTAGCCATTTAAATCCTATATTCATATACACATACATACATATAGACAGACAGACATATATATATATATATATACACACACATTTGCTAATTTAAGGAAGAAAGAAGTAAAATGAGTCTGAACTAGTTTCACCATCTGCAAGTCACTAGTGAGGAACAGAATGTTTTCATCAGTCATTATGGGTCAGATCTCAATGATTAAAAACCCCAGAGCTTCTCAAGGGTATAATTTCCTGGTTCTCCACCTGCACACTTCCCAGTAGACCTCATCACCCTTGACTCTAACCAAATTCTGGAAAAGCAAGTTAATTCTAATTGAGAAGTAGAGTTAAGCAATACATGCAAAAGGAAGTTAGTTATGTTGATAACCAGATAAATTACCACAGGATTTTGGCAAAAATATCAGCAAGGAATGTTTTTTTTTTTTTACTTTGTCTTATATCATCTATTATTAACTGATTGCAAAAAAAAAATGCTATAATAAAAAAATAGAAATATTTTCTTGGGATTTTACAACAAATAGCATCAATAGACCGATAGTCACATTCCAGTGGTCTGACAAGCTCAATTTGACTTTGAATATTTTAGAGTCAATAAACCCCCAAATGATTTGGACCAATCACACATCCCTAGTTACTTAAACCCTTGAGCATTTCAAAGGAAATTTAATCTATATGGTCTGATTCATTTACACTTTACTTATCAAAATGGTATTTGCAGGAGTTATCTGATGTTACAAAAGACTTCTTTATAAAAATACTTGAACCTTACTTTTCAGAAAGAATGCCATTTCAAGATTAAGCTACTCCCCTACACTTCTAAATGTTTACAATTAGTTCAAAACTCAGAATATTTCTAGTTTCTAAGGGTACTGAATTTTCATCAAAGCATTCTATCTTTCTCAATCACGGCCAGATCACAGAGCTTTCTTTCTTGATGCTTGTAATTCCAAGATGCCTCCATAATTACAAACAGTGCACTGTAGTTGTTCTGAGACAAAACAGCCCTCTCTGATTAAGGAACTTCTAAAACAATGGGTTGAAACAGTCTTCTTACACTTTATTTTCTCTTCAATAAATAGTGCTAACATCAGATATAAATGGAATAAAATGTGGTCATGCTGGAAATTTTCAAAACAATTATGGAAAAATAATTAAACTTTTGCTGAAAACCAATCTGGAAACAAACACCAGCAATTGATTCTACTGAAGATTCTAATGTAGAGCTTTATTTTATTGTTATTGTTTAATTAGAATTTGGTATTATTGTCTACTTTATCTACATTTATAACATTACATGATAAATATAAATCTGTAGTTTCCTTCAAAAACTTAATTTAGAAGAGTATCTGATTACAAAATAGTATTTTATTTTATGATCATTTGGGAGTGCCAATTTTTACATAGTTTGAGGTTATATAACATTGAGGAATAAAGTCATTGCAGGTACCATACGTGGCATGAAAACAATGGAATTGAGAAGAGAAATATTCCGGAGTTTTTGATATAATCCAAATCTTGTCTAATTGAGACTCATGATTAGTCTATGTCCTGATACAACTAAGGTAACATTAATATGTGAGAACTGACATAAAATTTCACAGTTAACAATCATCATGCCCGAAAAAGAATAGTAAAGACAGTAAGACAACAAAATGGTGCCAAACTACTTGGGTTTGAATCCTAGCTCTGCCACTGAATTGGTGGATGACTTTGCACAAACCATTTAAACTCTCTGTGCATCTGGTTCCGTATCTGTAAAAATAGAGATAACAATATTTATGTCTCAGGATTGTTATGAGGACTACTTGAGTCTTCAAAGAACTAGCACTTCAGCAATATAAATGCTAGCTCTTCTAGTATTTATCAAAAAATCAGTTGGACATTTGGGAATTGTTTTTTTTTTTTCCCCTGTGCCTTCTTTCCTGTCCCCCACGCCCCGCCCCCCCAGGGCTCGCTGTGTGCATATCTCAAAATAATATAGTAATATGGAATGGCTTTTTTGATTTCAAAAAGATGTACTGTTTGCTTACTGCTCCTTGATAGGGTTTTTCATCTAAAATTGAATATAAAAAATAAAAAACAAATAAAGCCAGTTTTACGGCATCATCTCTCTAAGTCTTGTTAAATTGGCTGTGGAATGTTAAATTCTATCACTGGCCACAGATCTTCACTTTAAGCCAATGTTTTTTTTTTTTTCCATTGAGGTGTTCAGCAGTTACTTCCAGTATTGTGTAATCAAATCTTATCTTCATCTTTTCCAGCTTTTTTTTTTAAAGATTTTTTTATTAATTTGAGACACACAGAGAGAGAGAGAGAGAGAGAGAGAGCATGAGCAGGGAGAGAGGCAGAGGGAGAGGGAGAAGCAGGCTCCCCACCGAGCCAGGAGCCTGATGTGGGGCTCGATCCCAGGACCCCGGGATCACGACCTGAGCCGAAGGCAGACGCCCAACCATCTGAACCACCCAGGCGCACCTCATCTTTTCCAGCTTTGATCCAACCATACAGTCATCTGAGTTCTCTTCAGATGTTGATATGACTTTTTGCCCTTTGAGCTTATTAATTTCTTCCCTTTGTTTCCTCCAAAATATCTTTGTATTTCTCTTCTTCCCCTATGCTCTAGATCTTCTCTTTACCTAAATTAAATAAATATCCTCTTCATTCTCTCCCTGCCACCTGATTCTCTCTTTCAAATTAGTCTGCCCACCACAACGAGACTCATCTTCTAACATTGTCTTCCTTATGCTACCACAACTCTTTCTTGTCTCCAACATTAGGCCTCAAATCTTTTGATTGATTTTCACTTTGCATTTTCTGACTCCAGTGGACTCCGTCTGTTTCTGCCTTTTGCACTGAGGCAGGTTTCTTCTGACAGTGGAACACATCCTGACCATTCCTACAGTGATTTCTGTTTGTTCGATCTTCTCCTATCATGAACCCCTCTCCTTTTCTTCCTCACATTTGTATCTTAAATATCTGCTAAGGTCATTATATTGGGGCACTTGGGTTGCTCAGATGGTTAAGCGACTGTCGTGATCCTGGAGTCCGAGGATCAAGTCCTGCATTGGGCTCCCTGCTCAGCTGGGAGTCTGCTTCTCCCTCTGACCTTCCCCCCTCTCATGTGCTCTCTCTCTCTCTCTCTCTCTCATTCTCTCTCTCTCAAATAAATAAATAAAATCTTTTTTTTTTTAAAAAAGGTCATTATGTCAAGTTTTACTCTCTCCAGAGATTGTGGGTGTCTATTCTGATAGCACTGATCACTCCCTTATAGTAGTTACTATGGAGCTTAGCACCAGGACCTAAGAATTTAACATTTCACTTTGTGTTAGTTACTTCACCCACAAATCCCAAACTGATTACATACCTCTTGATGTCTGAGACAATCTATGCATTGTCTATCAAAGCTCTGGCAAGTAACAGACAAGCAAAAAAATATATTATAGGTTTAATGGATTAGTAATTAAAATGGTACAGAAATTTAGAAATAACTTTATAAATGCTCGTTCTTTAATTTCACCCCTGTGAACTAAAATCAGTAAACTACCCTCCACACATCCTTTACTCAGTCTTACTGAGTCCCTCTCATCTTCCCATGACTGTCTTTCTTTGTTCCAGTTTATTTTCTCTAGCACCAGCTCAGGCTTTCTGAATCAGCGGTTCTGTGTTAGTTCTCCTACATGAATTCAATGGATTCCTCCCCTTTCTTTTCTTTGATTATCAGAGTAGACACTTACAAAAATAATGCAAGTTACAGTTGTGAGAATTAAACACCAAATTTGTCTGTCTAAGTGGTTATTCGACATCAAGGAGTTCAAAAGTCATCAAAAGGAAAAATCAATTAGAATGGCTGATTTCAAGGGAAAAATTAATGTTTTGGTATCCCACTAGTATTCAAAATTCTCTATAGTTTTATGGCGTTATATGAGTGTGAGAAAGTTATTGCATCATTACTTTAGTAGTGGTTATACGAATATTTGGTTTATAGATATAAAAAAGAATGATCAAATATTTTTTACAACTCAAAGTAAATTGACTTATGATTGACATGTAGGTTTAGATACAATATGCAAATTGTCAATATTCAAAGTTTCCCTGCAACTTCCTTATCTTCCTAAGTTTATCTACCATTTCAGCCTAAACAAGTCTTTTATTTTATTTTATTTTATTGCATTAGTTACCATACATTACATCATTAGTTTTTGATATAGTGTTCCATGATTCATTGTTTGCCTATAACACCCAGTGCTCCATGCAGTACGTGTGCTCCTTAATACCCATCACCGGGCTAACCCATCCCTCCCACCCCCCACCACTCCAACAACCCTCAGTTTGTTTCCTGAGGTTAAGAGTCTCTTATGGTTTGTCTCCCTCTCTGATTTCATCTTGTTTCATTTTTTCCTCCCTTCACCTATGCTCCTCTGTCTTGCTTCTTAAATTCCTTAATTCAGTGAGATCATATGATACTTGTCTTTCTCTGATTGACTTATTTCGCTTAGCATAATACCCTCTAGCTCCAGCCATGTCATTGCAAATGGTAAGATTTTGGTTTTTTGATGGCTGCATAATATTCCATTGTGTATATATATATACCACATCTTCTTTATCCATTCATCTGTCAATGGACATCTTGGCTCTTTCCATAGTTTGGCTATTGTGGACATTGCTGCTATAAACATTGGGGTGCACGTACCCCTTCATATAACTGCATTTGTATCTTTGGGGTAAATACCCAGTAGTACAACTGCTGGGTCATAGAGTAGCTCTATTTTCAACTTTTTGAGGAACCTCCCTATT
This sequence comes from Zalophus californianus, assembly GCF_009762305.2. Taxonomy (NCBI): domain Eukaryota; kingdom Metazoa; phylum Chordata; class Mammalia; order Carnivora; family Otariidae; genus Zalophus; species Zalophus californianus. Next base: position 91,703,861 of record NC_045596.1, read on the forward strand.
GTTTTCCAGAGTGGCTGCACCACCTTGCATTCCCACCAACAGTGTAGGAGGGTTCCCCTTTCTTCATATCCTCGCCAACATCTGTCGTTTTCTGACTTGTTAATTTTAATCATTTTGACTGGTGTGAGGTGATATTGCATTGAGGTTTTGATTTGGATTTCCCTGATGACGAGTGACGCTAAACAAAAGTCTTTTATGCAGTCTGGTCTCCTCACTGCCCTTGAACTTAAGCCTACTATTTCCCCATCTGGAATGCCTTTTCACGAAGGAATATTTATCCCTGTTTAGATTTACATTTCTGTTCTATCCCCCTCTAGTCTCTTCCTAACTATTGACCTTCTCTCTTTAATTTCTAGAAAACTTATTATATAAGTTAGAACTAATTGGAAGCCTGCTTCTTAAGTGAATGTTTCAAACATATGCCTAGTTTATCTGCACCTAGAATGTAAGCATGTAATATTTAGGGACTGTATATTAACTCTTATTTATTTATTTATTTATTTATTTAAGATTTTATTTATTTATTTGACAGAGAGAGAGACAGTGAGAGAGGGAACACAAGCAGAGGGAGTGGGAGAGGGAGAAGCAGGCTTCCCGCCGAGCAGGGAGCCTGATGCGGGGCTCGATCCCAGGACCCTGGGATCAGGACCTGAGCCGAAGGCAGACGCTTAACAACTGAGCCACCCAGGAGCCCCAAGTAATTCTTTTTTAAATTATCATTATTATCAATTCACTCCCAGGTATGAGCACAATATGTAATTGATGCTGAAGAACTCCTTTTGAGTAATAAGCCAATGAATAATTTTGCTTATTTTAATAACTACCATAAAGGCAGTTTAGTATTATGTGTGAGATTTATTAAAGACTTATACTCCAAAAGTTGATCATTAGTCCTAGTATATGACAACATAGTATGACAGTCCTATATATAAAGACAACATAGTTAATAATAATAATAATAATAATGGTCATAAATAAGAAGAGGAACTAACATTTAATAAAAGCTTAGTGTGTTCCTGGCACTCTTCTTTAACCCTTTTATGGATTAAATCACAAAAATCCTAATGAGATAGGCATGGCTATTGTCTCAGTTTTACAGATAAGAGAACCTAAATAATTTGCTACAGATCCTACAAAATTAAAGATCAACAGTAGAGTCACAATAAATACTAAATATCTGCCATGGACCAAGAATTCTGTTCAGTGACTTACTTTATTTTTCTCAGTTACATTCACTAGAGTATTATCACATTTTATTTATATGAGAATTGATAGTTTCTATGACTTGCAAATACTCTTCTGATTAGTATGCCTGCAATACAATATCCAGTATTCTTTACCTGTTTTGTTTAGAACTCAAGTCATATTTATGTTTATTCATATATTTAGCTATATAAAACCAGTTGAAATTAAAATCTTCTAAGGGTGGCAGGGCAGGATAAGCCAATAGGCAAATTTAACCCATACTTAGGCCCACCAGAACAATGAGGGCTTCTGAGAACATTTTTAAGTTGTTATTTCAAAAGAGCTATGGAGTGAGTATAATGGGTATAATGGAAAATTTGTATAAAGAAGATAGTGGGAGGGGAAGAATGAAGGGGGGGAACCAGAGGGGGAGACGAACCATGAGAGACTATGGACTCTGAGAAACAAACTGAGGGTTCTAGAGGGGAGGGGGGTGGGGGGATAGGTTAGCCTGGTGATGGGTATTAAAGAGGGCACGTACTGAATGGAGCAGTGGGTGTTATGCACAATGAATCATGGAACACTACATCAAAAACTAATGATGTCATGTATGGTGATTAACATAACATAATAAAATTTTTTTAAAAATTTGTAGAAAACTGGATGGAACTGGAGGGTGTTATGCTGAGTGAAATAAGTCAATCAGAGAAAGACATGTATCATATGACCTCACTGATATGAGGAATTCTTAATCTCAGGAAACAAACTGAGGGTTGCTGGAGTGGTGGGGGGTGGGAGGGGTGGGGTGGCTGGGTGATAGACATTGGGGAGGGTATCTGCTATGGTGAGCGCTGTGAATTGTGCAAGACTGTTGAATCACAGATCTGTACTTCTGAAACAAATAATGCAATATATGTTAAGAAAAAAAAGGAGAAGATAGCAGGAGGGGAAGAATGAAGGGGAGTAAATCGGAGGGGGAGACGAACCATGAGAGATGATGGGCTCTGAAAACCAAACTGAGGGTTCTAGAGGGGAGGGGGGTAGGGGGATGGGTTAGCCCAGTGATGTGTATTAAAGAGGGCACGTTCTGCATGGAGCACTGGGTGTTACGCACAAACAATGAATCATGGAACACTACATCAAAAACTAATGATGTAATGTATGGTGATTAACATAACAATAAAAAAATTTTAAAACATTCTTATAATTAGTCTGTGTTTAGTATCAACTGCTTCAATTCTCCACTCAGCTATATCCATACTCCTTGCTCTGTGACTTTTCAGATTCTCACTAAAGGGGCAGGATATATTTTCCTGCTTCCTGGCTTCAGGTTGGACTTCGAGATTTGTTTGGCCAGTTGAATAAGACAGAGTTGAAGGTATGCCAGTTCTGTGCCTAGGCCTTAAGTTTTGGCATGCTTCATCTCCCTTTCTGAGACCCCTGCCATCAACTTAAAAAGAATATGCCTGGGCTAGCTTGATGGTTCCTGAAGTAGCATAAGACACACATGGAGCTTAGCCAAACTGCTCATAGCAAGACCAGTCTAGATCATCGAGATCCAGCTGACCCCCAGAGCAAGGCCAGCTGAGATTAGCAGAACCACCCAGCTGTGCCAGGCTTAAATCAGCCGACTGCCAACTCTCTGGAAAAACACCTAAATAAATGTTGAATACTGTAGATAGCTGAGATTTTGCGATATTTTCTGTACGGCATTGTTATGGTCAATAATACTGTTTTTATTGGAAATTACAGATGGGGCATGGATGTAGCAACATATGTTTTCATTGGTTAGAGCTATGTGATATTGCAATCTGATGCTTTAGGATGGTAAATCAAATTGGTCTCCAGTGTAAAATTGGAAGGCTTTTTTAAAACTGCTTGCATGTATGTTTTATTTTGTTTATGTTTGTTTTATTTTGAGGAGGAAAAGATAAATATTTTTCTGATACCTCACTGACAAAGTTAGACAAGAGTGCATTGAGATAAGGATGGACATATGTGACAGTCACTATTTTGAGTGTCATCTGTCTTTCTATATATCCTTTAGCTTAAATGTGTTCCTATGAAGGCTTCCTATCTTCTCAAATCTGAGTTAATTGTCCTTTTTTTAAGATTTATTTATTTATTTATTTATTTATTTATTTATTTATTTATTTATGAGAGAGAAAGGGGTGGCTAGGGGCAAAGGGAGAGAGAGAATCTCAAGCAGACTCTCCACTGAGCACCAAGCCCATGGGGGAGGCAGGACTTGATATCATGATCCTGAGATCATGACCTGAGCCAAATTTATGAGTCAGTTACTTAACCAACTGAGCCACCCAGGTGCCCCTGAGTTAATTGTCCTCTTAAGTATTTCAGAGCACTCTTTTTTCCCCAATGTAGGCTTTAGCTTTTTCACTTCCTCTACTTGTCTAAACTACTATGTCCGTGAGGGAAAGGAACACATTTTCATTGTTTACTACTGTATCTCCAACAGTACGTATAGCTCTGGTCACATAGAGATCTATCAATAAACATTTTTTTAATATGAAGCAACATTGATTTTTATTTTAAAAATACTTTCTCTCATCTGCCTTTTGCTAATAAATATTAACTAATTTTAGATATTTTAATTTCAGGTCATGACAAAAATTGCTTTTTTCTTTCTAAAGTGTAACCACTTATTATAACAGTAAATAAACTAAGGATAGCAAAGTTCCAGAATTTAGACATTTAGACAATGAAAAAGTAAAAGCCTCTCTTTTATACTTTTAGACTTTTCCCTAGACAAAAACCATGTTTAATCATTTCTATTTTTTCCCTCTTTGATGGTTATTTAATTCAAAATTCAAAAAGTATGCTTATACTTTAATTTCAAAAAATATCAATTTAAATATTATCAATAGTTTCACCTTCATAGAAAAATGAAATTTAATTACCTTAATCACTATATCTCTTCTCCTAAAAAATGTAGAAAAATAATTTTTATTTTTTAGTTTTATAAATAATATAGTCAAACTTCTATTTCTTGATTTATCACTTTAGATAATATTTATTGACTCTCTAGTGTGTAAGATGTAAATGTTAGGTTGCAGCAGGTCTAGAAAGTAAAAGTTTCATTGATATCAATGCAGAAAATCAGAGACTGAGATAAAAGTTCTCAGAACAAAGGGGATTTCCATTAGCAACTGGTGTAACTAAGGAGCTCTGTGTTCACATTGATAAGGTATAGCTAAATGCTGTTTGATATAAACAGGATAAGAGAAAAACAATTACAAATACCCAGTGTGGGTGGGGGGAGAACTGTATTATAACATCATGGGCCAAATGAAAGCCGAACTAAGATCTCATATGACTTAGCAATCAATTAATTATGTTTCCTATTCAATGGGCCTAATCAAATAAACTTAGTTCTGACATAAATAACATTTTTATACTATTACATTTTAAACTCTAGTTTTAATTATTAGAACCACAGATTTTTTTATTGTGTTCAATTAGCCAAAATATAGTATATCATTAGTTTTTGATGTAATGTTCAATGATTCATTGGTTGCATATGCCACCACAGAATTTTTTTAAATTTTCATTTAAATTCCAGTTAGTGGGGCGCCTGGGTGGCTCCGTTGGTTAAGTGACTGCCTTCCACTCAGGTCATGATCTTAGAGTCCTGGGATCGAGTCCCACATCGGGCTCCCTGCTCAGCAGGGAGTCTGGTTCTCCCTCTGACCCTCTTCCCTCTTGTGCTCTCTATCTCTCGTTCTCTCTCTCAAATAAATAAATAAAATCTTTAAAAATAAATAAATAAATAAATAAATAAATAAATTCCAGTTAGTTAACAGACAGGGTAATATTAGTTTCAGGTGTACAATACAGTGATTCCACACTTCCATACATCACCCGGTGCTCATCACAAGTGCGCTCCTTAATCCCCATCACCTATTTCACCCACCTCCCCACCCACCTCCCCTCTTGTAACCATAGGTTTGTTCTCTTTAGTTAAGAGTCTGTTTCTTGCAGAACCATAGATTTTTGAGGTAAGAAAAATGATTTTAGTTACAACAAGAGATATAATTACAATAAAGGATAATGCTATGACAAAAAGAGAAGGAGGTGAAAAAGAACAAGGAAAGGTAGAAGAGGGCCAATGATAATAATTATTTTTAATAAAGAGAAGTTTTAGAAGAGTCATTAAATTAAAATTAATGTAATAACTATGTTTAATACTTCTGAGTTAATAAAATTTCCTCAAAAATTTTTTAATTTGATTTTTAACAGATCTGACTTCCATATTTCTAAATTATTTCCACTTGTGAAAACTAGTGATTTTTGCATAACCAGAAGAATTTTCATAGTTTTATGCCATGTCAAGCAAATGAATTTTTTCAGGGAAATTGGATTCCTTTTGTTCCATTAGGAATTGCAATTTAGAGATATCCTACATGTCATTTCACCATACCAGTATTCCTGGTATTATTCATATGTTCACTCCATATTTATTCATATATACGTATGCATAAATATCTGTGCAAATATTACCACGTAGTTTCAATTCAATGAAATATAGCACAGAACTAACAACTACAATTTGAAACAAACTGAGGGATTTCCACTCAACCATTATTTTAAAAATAAACTAGGAAAGATCTCATTTTCAACTTGATAATTATAAAATGTTAATAATTTGCAATAACTGATATTTGATAACTTGTGCTGCAAATGAGATGGATGTAAATAATCAAGGATTTCATAAAACCATCATTGTATGGGGCACCTGGGTGGTTCAGTCATTAAGCATCTGCCTTTGGCTCAGGTCATGATCCCAGGGTCCTGGGATGGAGCCCCTCATCGGGTTCCCTGCTCAGTAGGAAGCCTGCTTCTCCCTCTCCCTCTCCCTCTCTCTCTGCTTGTGTTCCCTCTCTCGCTGTGTGTCTCTCTCTCTGTCAAATAAAAAAAAAAAATCATGATGTTAATAAAAAAATAAAAAATGATGTTCACATTTGTCCTGAGTATCAATGAGGCTGGCTGGCTGGGACCACCCAACTACATACTGTGCACATGTGATTTGTAAGACAAGAACAGGTGTCTGTGGACCTGATACGGTTTCAGTGTATTCAAAACTTTGTAAAACCTTTTTTGTAAAAACTTACATTTCCTTAATAGCACTATTTTCCAGAACATACATTCCTTTTGTGAGGATTAATGTTTGGAAATTAATACATGTCATGAGTCATTCCAGAAAAATTAGTTCTAAATTTGGATTTTAAAACAGCATGGTATCCTGAAAAGTCTAATAGCTGATGGGAGAGCCCTAGGTTTCTGTACTTAATGATTTCTAGACTTCAGGAACTTTGTCTCCAAAACAAACCGTTGATTAGATAGTCTCTACGATCTCTTGAAAAATCAAACACTGCATTGTCTTAAAGAATGGGAAGGCAGATCAACGGTGTCATCTGGTCTTATTTCTCTTTGAAGGTCCAAGAAAGATATCCTTTTTAAATATTTTCTTTATTCCCTTTGGCCTTAAAGGAATTAAAAAGTAACTTCTCTCTGAAAAATGTCTGAACATCTTCGTATTAAGTGAATTTCAAACATTGTTTCAAATGATAAATTATATGATTTGGACTAATAACAGTTAAGAAACTATAATTTTAGGAACTTATTCCATAAGATACAGCAGATTTTATGTATTCTACTTTGCTTTATAGCAGTCACTCACAAATTCATGGTTTCTTTTTGTTTTTGTGGGCACTGTTGACTTTAATATTGGCTTGATCATATTTATGAGTATTTATCATCATTCTTTAGGCAAGTAAATGTAAATTCAAGCAATGTGAATTCAAATAGAGAATTGATAAAAATCAGATAACCTTTTTTAAAAAAAAAAAAGAATCTTCCCTTGCTGCAGTTTGAAGAACTGAACCTCAAAGGATGTAATGATTTTCGGTCACACAGCATGTAACTAGAATTGTTTTCTTCCGATTCCAACTTTTGTACATGTAATACTGGAAGACACATTGAATCTCCATGATCCCCAAAGGAACTGTTTCCAGGAATTCTTTGATGATCTTTTCCTTTTTAGGCTGGAAAACAAGAGACATACATCTGGGGAAAAGCTCAAATTTTAAAAGCCCCAGTGCAAATGAAATTTTTGTAGACTTTTTTATTTGTGAATATTTTATCTTACAGAAATTGGTTGCTGCAACAAGAATAGATTTGAAACAAAAAGAAAGTCCATTGGATTTTTTTTTTATAACAGATTTGTTGGAAGATGTAATTCATATAACATAAAAATCACTGTTTTAAAGTATACAAATCAGTGGTCCGGTAGGATTTTAACAATTCCTGGTAAACTGCAAGATTGCACCCAGATTTTAAAATGTTGCAAATATAAACAAAAACAAGAAGGAAAAGGGAGCTCTGGGTGATGAATATATGCAGTAGGGAGATTCTTAGATATTGATAAAAGTTGTAGAGGAAAATGGGCTGCTTGAGATAAAGGGGTTAAATATCTCAAAGCCATAAAGAAAATAAGAAGATGCTCATGACATAATAGTGGAGACAAAACACTTTACATAAAGAAAAATCTCAATTTTGCAAATTTATTTTTAAAAACCTGAAATATGTGTTTTCATTAATAAGATCTATCTCTAAGCTCTAAAAATATAAATGGTTTTTAGATTTTTCTTTCTTCTTTTCTATATTTTCTATATCGATCTAATGTTTTTTAATAATGAGGGAAAAAACACTTAAAATGTGCACAGATATCTTCACTCTTTCATAAAAAACAAAACAAAGCAAAAAATAGTTGCTTGGCTTTCTTTTTTTCCCTCTACTTTTCAGGGCTACTCTTTTCCAAAAAACAGTTACATGGTACATCAAAATTTTGTTTTGGTCAGAAAGGTGGCATGACCACTGTTGCCTTTAGAAAGATTTTTATTCTATTCTATTTTATTTTATTTTATTTTATTTTATTTTATTTTATTTATTTTATGTTTTTATATTATTTTATTTTATTCAAAAGACACACCCTGCACAATCTAATGCCATTTTCTGTTTGCAAATTTATCTCCTAATTGTTCTTCTAGTGATTCAGCTCTTGGTTCTAATCAGTTTCATGATCGTCCTCTGAACAAACCAAATACATTCATTAATGTACATGTTTGCTCAGGAAGCCCTCCCAAGTACTGTCTCCAGAGCATTTATCCAGGTTCTATCCTCACTTTTGCCTCAAGATCAAATTTCATCCCTTCCCTCCCTCTCTGAGTACATCCATATAACATCCTCTCTTTTCTGAACCTCTGTAGGACTTGTTTCTATAACTCTTATTTTGGCACTAAATTGTGTATAATTTTACCCTGTGGTAGTCTCCATGTTCAGTGTGTATTTTATTTCTTTCACTAGACTATAAATAATTACAAGGTTTGAATTCATCACTAAAAGTTGTATGTTAATGCAGAAATGCCCAATAAGGATTTGTTGATTTAACTAATGAATTCATAAAAGAAAGTATGAATTAATAACTTTTAGCAGTATCATAACTGGTACTTGGGGAGAAAAGAAAAAGTCATACTAGGAAAGGAAAGAACTATGTGGCCAGAAGACTTGCTTCAGGAGATGAGTAGAGCCTTGGACAATCAAATGTTTCCACCTACCAAACAAACAACAAAAAACAAACAAACAAAACACATATTTGACAGTAAGAACTAGATGTAAAACAAACAAAAAAACAAACAAACAAAAAACATCTGCCAGCGAGAGTCCAAGGACTGAATTTCAAATCATGTTTTTTCCCCCTTGTAATAAGGAGTTGAGTGAAGCAGAAGGGGACAGGGGCAGTAAGTACTATTAACCAGAATTGAAGCAGAACTTAGATCCAGGCTGTCCTTCAAGCAAAAGTAAGATAATCAATTAGTAAAGATCAGCTAAACCATGAATAAAGGTACTACAAGAAGGCTGTGATGGTGAGGGAGGTTGGATAACTATGGTCAGATCCCTAGTCTGGCAGATGTGGGGTTGGAGCTGAAGACTCTACTATGGAGAACTTGTATACGGTACAGAAATCCAGTTATGGGGACAAAGGCAGCAAGTTCAAAATCCTGAGCAAGAAATCCAATATTCTCCCAAACTAGGGACTAAATTTATTCAAAAGTTTGGGTTAAAGATCAGCCTGCAGTTGGGGAACAAGTAGAACTGGTTGCCATGACGGAAGTAGGCAAATATGAAGCCTATTAGAGGAAGCGTCCATCTGCCAAATTTTAAATGCACAAATGCGTCTTGTTTCTGTATTCTGTAGTGAATGTGTTTTTTTTCTTTCTCCTCTTTCTCTTTTGCCTCACTCCCTGATAGCTGAGTCTTGAGTAGAATGATGCCAGTGACAGAAACAGTTGGAATGGATTCATCCTGAGAGAAGTATAATGAAAGATTTTTCTATAGTCTTTCCCTAGGTCCTGGGATTTTTCCAGATACCTGTTCTTCCTAAGGTAGACTATCTGTTATTGCTGATTCTGAAAGCTATTTATATCCATTTTTTGTGTGTGAGCTGAGAGTATCTAACTTTATTATTATTTTTTAATTGTATTGTTTTTATTTGACTATGATTGACACACAATGTTACACTAGAGTCAGGTATACTGAATAGTGGCTCCACAGTTCTATATGTTATGCTGTGATCACTACCAGTGTAGCTACCATCACCACGCAATGCTATTATAATATCATTGACTACATTCTCTATGCTGTACCTTTTATTCTCATGACTTATTTATTCGATGACTGGAAGCCTGTAACTCCCTCTGCCCATGACCCATTTTCCCCATCCACCCACCTCACCTCCCTCTGGCAACCATCAGTTCATTCTCTATATTTATAAGTCTGATTTGGCTTTTTGTTATTCATTTGTTATGTTTTGTTTTGTTTGAGATTCCACATATGAGTGAAATCATATGGTGTTTGTCTTTCTCAGTCTGACTTATTTCACTTAGCATAGTAGTCTCTAGGTCCTTCCATGCTGTCACAAATGGTAAAATTTCACCCTTTTTTACAGCTGCATAATATTCTGGTGTGTGTGTGTGTAACATCTTATTTATCCATTCATCTATTCATATCCTTTTAATGCTTTCCTTTCTGTGAAGGTAACTAGAATTGGACAGATTTGAACCAATATCACAACTCTTGTGTAGTTTTAACACACAATGTCGAATAATGCCCATTTTTTGAGCATTAGTATCAGTGTTTAGAATTGTGTGCACTAAAGCATGTATGACTAGAAAATACCACTAATTTTTCCAAATACAATGTATAATTTTGTATATAAAGAAATCAGCAAACATCAACTTATGTACCAGTTATTCTTAAACAGTGCTATATTTCTTTCATCATCTAAGCTTTTTTTAGATACTTGCCTTTTTTTTTAAAGATTTTATTTATTTATTTGAGAGAGAGAATGAGATAGAGAGCATGAGAGGGGGGAGGGTCGGAGGGAGAAGCAGACTCCTTGCTGAGCAGGGAGCCCGATGTGGGTCTCGATCCCGGCACTCCAGGATCATGACCTGAGCCGAAGGCAGTCGCTTAACCAACTGAGCCACCCAGGTGCCCAATACTTGCCTTTTTTTTTTAAGATTTTATTTCTTTATTTGAGAGAGAGAATGAGATAGAGAGAGAGGGCATGAGACGGGGGAGGGTCAGAGGGAGAAGCAGACTCCCTGGTGAGCAGGGAGCCCGATGTGGGACTCGATCCTGGGACTCCAGGATCATGACCTGAGCCGAAGGCAGTCGCTTAACCAACTGAGCCACCCAGGTGCCCCTAAGCTTTTTTTATATCTGAAAAAAGTACTTGCCACATAGTGAGACTTTGATAAATGTTTATTGAATGAGTGTGTTTCTTCTAGGAATACTTCACGTTTCCATTGAATCCAACCACGATTTATATTTCTGAGAATGTGAATCACACAGGTGGCTTTTACTTTAAAGGTACCACCCAGCCACTGAGAAGAGTTAAGGATTTATAGTTAAAGCAAAATGTTAACCATTTTTTTAAAAATTCTTTTTAACAATATATATTTTGATATGGAGATACAGCTTTCCAGCTATAGAAAGGATAAGTCATAGGAATAAAATGTACAGCATAGGGAATATAGTAAAGGTTAAACATTTTTTCTAAAGGAAATTTATAAGTGCTGAAAATATTTAAAAAACTGATTCTTAAAAAGATTGGACTGCCAATTAGAAATTTTGACCCCAATGTGTGTGTGTGTGTGTGTGTGTGTGTGTTTGTACACACATACACAGAAGTTGTGTGTGTGTATATATATATATACATATATGCAAGAAGTGTGCACCCCAGTGTGGAAGACCCATGTCACTGGTGTATATACATACGCGTGCTCACCTGAAAAGTGCTAAAAAACGTCAGTGATGTGGGTCTTCCACACTGGGGTGCACACCTCCTGCATACACACTCACTCTCCTGCCTTCCATTCCTCAGTTTAAGAACAGGGAACTGTTAGTGGCAGCAGTCTGGATGATATTAATTGCCATGCCCAGGGAAAAAGGCAATTTATCAGATAACTGGGTCCCGAGCCATACAGGGCCTTAGAGATTAAAATGATCACCTTGAATTGCACTCAGAAGCTAAAAGGCAATCAGCCCAGATGGCAGAGCCCAGGTGTAACATGCTTCATGTCGCCAATCTAGTTAAGCAAGCAGACCACAGCATTTTCAGGGTCTGAAGCTACTGAGTGGTCTCTTAAGTGGTGTTCCGCACAAAGCTTGGAGCTTGAATTGAATACAAATTTTTCACGTGTTTGAGGATTTCTCCTGGAAGAAATGATTTTTAAAGAGAAAACAAATGAAAAACCCTATGAAATAGGCTCCAGGGAATTTGCTAAAATCAAAGGATACCAGTAAAATAAAACATGCTATTAAAATGGTGAGTAAGAGAGAGTTTTCAAATGGTATGTCTGACACATCCATAAGTTCTTATAACATTCACACTCCCTTCCCAAACTGGAAAACCACTGGAGACATTAAGCATGCTGGCTCTGTCCACCTGGAGTTCAGTCGCACTTTTTAATGTAGGAAATACTATTTACTATCACAATTGAAGTCAGAGCTAAACAAACTCATTTAATAATGGAAGCATGTGGAAAGCCTTCCACGGGGCACAGGGTCCTTCTAATATCCAGGGGTCAGTGTAAGAAGCACATTGGATAAACACAAGAGAATGGCTCATGGTTTAAGTATCAGGTTCGACATTTTGAGACTCCTTTGGACATTTGGTTTAAATCCCCTCGTGGTTAGTGAAGTCTTTCAGTAGTAGATAAACTCAATTTGTGCAATGAACTGTGCTTTTCCTTTTATGATCTGCTGTTACCTGCCTCTCTATTCTACTTTGGTGGTGCAAGAAAGTCCCCTATGTACATCTGTATCTGTATGTTAGTAATAGCAGTGGGTGGAGATGCTAGGGTCCTTACCAATCTACCTTCCATTTGAAACCCATAAATGAGAGAAAGTGTGCCACAAGACAGTTTTCTATTTCTAGAAAATAGAAGTAAGAAGTTTTATTTCAAATATTCAAAACCATCAACATAAGTGATCTTATTGAAATATGACACATTTCACAAGTACTGCTTACTTTTAAAGGCATGTAGATGATAAGGAGAAACTCCTGATCATTTCTAGAAAATTCAAACTGTAATTTAATATATAATTAATGAAAGCAAGAGCAAAGTGCCTACTATTAAAAGGAACTTCATACAGTCCTTAACTGATGAAAAGGGTCATCAAAAGTTGCAAAATGCAGGAGAAAGAAGCAAAAGAAACAGACTAATATGGAAAGTGCTAGAAGCTTGAGCAAGTAAATCTTTGCCAAGATAAGTGCTTAAAGTAGTTATTAACACTCCTGAAAGAAACTGTCATGACATTAGATATAGAGTCACAAATGGGAGCCAAATTATCATCACACATGATAATTTCCAAGTTATTTAGAAATGACTAAGAGTCATTTTTTGAAACATCTTTCTCAGTAACACATTTATGTCACTCTTCATTGTATTTAAATTTTACAAGTTGATTAATTATACCTAATAATTAGAATCTTGAAGTATAGTTTAAATCAAAACAGTCTTCTCATGCTTGTTCACTTTCTATTACTGCCGTATTAAACTGGTCTTTGATTTCTTACCAGCTTTAGAGCCAAGTGTACTCTTTCCTTAACTTATATTTATCTAGATTTATGTATTTGTCTAGAAGACTTGAACTATTTTATGATGCTTTCTCAACAAATGCTTGAAGCTAGAAAAAAACAATTCATGTAGGCTTTGTCTCATTGACTAATAAAAGACAGCATAAATAAATGAAAATATTATAGTCTCTGACTATAGTCTCTGCTCTTTAGTAAGGAAAAAACTATGTACACTGCAAAACTACATTTGTAGTGGGATACATAGTTTTATAGGGTTTGTAGATACTCAGTCACTTGATGTCAGCTTTTACTGATGTAATGTTATATGGGTTAATACACTAAAGTTGTTAAGAGTGTAAATATTCTTTTTTTAAGATTTTATTTATTTATTAGACAGAGGGAGACACAGCGAGAGAGGGAACACAAGCAAAGGGAGTAGGGGAGGGAGAAGCAGGCTTCCCACTGAACAGGGAGCCCGATGTGGGGCTCGATCCCAGGACCCTGGGATCATGACCTGAGCCAAAGGCAGATGCTTAACGACTGAGCCATCCAGATGCCCCAAGAGTGTAAATATTCTAATACACTGATTCACAGTATATGAACTTCTTAAAACTTCCTGGTCACATTTTTGCCCTATTTCTTTTGAGAGTCTCAAGAAGATCAAACCCATTCACCTCTTCCTTATCTTCCAATGTCCAGGATAAATAATCAGTGCTATAAAGAAAGTCTAGAGCAGTGCTGTCCAATAGTCCTTGCTGCAATGCCAAAACTGGTCTATAATTTCTGCCATTCAAAGTGACACTCGTAAGCCATGTATGGCTGTTGAGCACTTGAAATATGGCTAGTGAGACTGAGCAACTGAGCTTTTATTTTCTCTAATTTCAATTTGTTTAAATTTTTAAAGTCTCATCAGACTCACAGCTTGTTTATTATGTAAATAACTTTTTATTAAAACACACTTATTCCCATTTATTTACATACCTGTCTGTAGCTGCATTTTCGCTGTGCATTTAGTTGGGCCAAACAGCAGAGTTAAATAATTTCTACAGAAATTGTATGACCCACAAAATCATAAATATTTATTACCTGGACCTTTACAGAAAAAGTTTTCAGATGTTGCTCTAGAGGATTCCTTTTGGTTTTGGACTAGACAGAGACTTCTGATTGATACCCTCTGAGTTTTACAAGCTTCCTGAAATGGCAGAGAACCTCTAGCACAATCTTACCTGACTTCAGATTTTAATTACCATTGCTGAGATTTCTTGATGTCTCGTGGATTCTATAGATATGTGTTCCAGGCCTATTTTGTCTTTTATAACCTGTAATGGTTTTCCACGGGAAAAGGGAAAGGCTTGGGTAATTAGGGAGCACTGATTTACTGAGAAAATAAAAGACCTCTTTTATCCATCTATGCATCTCTATTGAGCACTTAGGAGGTGCTACATAACTTATTTGTTGAATGAATAAATGAATTAACAAATGAATAAATAAATGATATGTGCATGGATGAATCAAAGAAATGAATCTCACTACACTCAAAAATATTACTAGGTGTTGGGGCACCTGGCTGGCTCAGTAGGTTGACCATCAGCCTCTTGGTTTTGGCTCAGGTCATGATCTCATGGGTCATGCAATGGAGCCCGGCATTGAGCTCTGCGCTCACAGGAGAGTCTACTTGAAGATTCTCTCCTTCTGCCCCTCCCCAAAACCCCTCTCTCTCATGTGCTCTTTCTCTAAAACAAATAAATTAATCTTTAAAAAAATATTAGTAGGTCTATACTTGTGCTTTATTCTACTACTAAAATATTTCTAGGAGTCATATTTACTACTGAGAGGAAAGAAATCATGAGAAGACTTATGTGTAACCACTGCATTGTGAAAACTAGATTCAGATTATTTTCTTCTTTGAAATAATTTATAATCAGAAAATGTAAAACTCTCTTGAAAAAAACTTATATTGCTAACATTTATAATCAAATGTTCTACATGAAGAAATTATTTTCCTGTTTAAACAAATTTGGGCAACAGATGCCATTACGATGCCTATAAAAGAAAAAAATCATTTATTTTCCTTTGCTGAATTATGATTGGTTTATCCTCCCCTGATCCACACACAACCATTTCATACAGTTTATTAACTTTCTTTCTTCTGGAAGTTAGTAAACAGTATAGCTGAAATATGATTCTAAATCATACAGGATTTTTTTTTAAAGTGATACCTACTTGAAAAAAAAGAGGCCTTGGCAGCTTTGGTAATAATCAGTTTGCTTCTTATATACGCAGACTCCAATCCCAACAATAGGGATTCACTGGTAAAAAATGCAAACCAAATGTTCCACTTGACCAAAAGTTCTCGGTCAGGTAAGCTTTTGATCACCATCATCTGGTAACAAGAAAATATATTTTAGGAAGACTTTAATTCTTTTTTTTTTAAGATTTTATTTATTTATTTATTTATTTATTTGACAGAAAGGAGACAGCGAGAGAGGGAACACAAGCAGGGGGAGTGGGAGAGGGAGAAGCAGGCCTCCCGCCGATCAGGGAGCCCGATGCAGGGCTCGATCCCAGGACCCTGAGATCATGACCTGAGCCGAAGGCTGATGCTTAACAACTGAGCCACCCAGGTGCCCCAAGGTGGACTTTAATTCTTGCTTCCCTACACAATATAACTGCTCTGTGCTTTTGAGACCCGACTTATTCTCTCCAATGTATTGGGAAACCCCCCTTTCTTCACCTGGCATGGTTTTCTTTAAGCAATCTGAGACTTGGCTGCACCTTCTAGGCCTCCCACAGCATCCAGCAATGCATCTGTCAGGCACGAAGCTTCCTCACTGCACTGAAGTCATCTCTTAATGGGTCTTTCTCTCCAACTAGACTTCAAGCTTCTAGTAAGCTCCTTGAAGGCAAAGATTTCATTCTAGTGGGTACTTATCAAATATTAAATAGAATATGTTCAACATACAGACAAAAATTTGTTAAAAATTACTGATGATGCAAATCAGTTTTCAGTAGGTAGGTCTCTAAATTTGCCTCCATGATAACTGGGATTCATGTGAATGGTAATAGAGAGGCAGGTGTGATATATTTCTGAAACTGAAATTGTTAATGAATTTTTCAAAAGAGGCCCTAAAGTCATGATCTAATGTTTTGAAGCACATGTTTCCTGCCTCACTGTACTTCTTAAAATCTGTTAACTTAGAAAACTTTGGAAACTGAGTTTGTTAACTTGATAAGTTAGACTGTAAACTTACTTGACAATGTATTTTGCGTATATTTCAGTTTTATTCCCCATTTATGAACTTTATGCAACATTTAAGTCTAATGCCTATTTCCTCTTTTAAAATCTTCTTTCGCTTTAATTTTGTCACTATTTTTTATATTTATTTATCTTCTTTTAAATTTTTCTTCCTTTTCAATTAATTCTGCCCTTAAACATGCTTTCTGATCACTCTGTCAATTTCCTAAAAAAGTCACACTCTATGTAGAGTTTCTCAAATTTGGTCCCAATCACATTTGTAATTATTTGCAAGGCATCTCCCCTAAGCTGTCCTGCCAATATCAAAATGCAGCAAGACCTAAATCACACTTTTCATCTGCATACCCACCTCCCTCCCCAGCCATACTCCAAAGCTCCTCTGTTCCTAAATTCCATGTTCTGGTTAATCGTACAACTTAAGTTTGAGCTTTGAAATATTTATTGGCACTCTCTCTCATAATAGAACACACACATGACTCAATTTATTGAACATTTAGTATGCAGGAGATAATGTGTTAAGAGCTTTACATATACGGTTTTAAGTATCATTCACAACAACCCCATATAATAAGTATTCATACTGTCCTCGTCTTACACATAAGATAATTGAGGCTTGCTAAGGTCACACAGCAGAGGTAGCATCCAGTATTTTATACTTTCAACATTTAGAGGTCATATCACTGGCTATGCACAGGTGGTGAGAGAGGCCCCCCACTTCTCTTATATTCACAAATTTGAGACAGGCTGGTGAGGGGGTGAATGGTAACATGGGAAGGAATGATGCAATTATAAGCTATGGGGTGTTAACTTTTTAACGGAAGAGAAGCGGGGTAATCCTGGAAAAGGCTAAGTGCTCAGGGTGTTGACTGGCTACTTTTCCTCTGTGCATGCCTTGGAGAGAAGCTGAGAAAGCCAGGATGCTAGGCCAGCTGCGGCCTAACTGCCTCCTTTAGGTGGTGAGGCCGTTCTGGCTCGCCTCAGGTAGAGAACACCAGAGATATCTCTCAGCCCTCTCAGGCCGCCAGAGTTCCACATCAGGGCCAGAGGTGTGCTCTGGTGGCTCCTCCTTTATGTCAGTGGAGACACCAGGAGGGCTGCTCCCAGTTGCCCTGCCTTCATCACAGTGGGGGGGCCACAGAATGGCCACCATTCCAATCACGCCCTCAAGTCACTGCTCTTCATGCAGCTGACCAGAGTCCCACCCTTTTAGGTAGAAGGGAGATGCTGGATTTCACTTTCTTTGTCCTTGCAGATACATACACACATCGTGAGAGGAAAGGGATGCAAGTGGCATGTCCAGTTGACAACTTTTTCCTGAGATATAAGCAAAAGGAAGAAAAACTATGACAGGGGCTCTTCTAAGCAAGCTCTGCAAGACATACACATCACACTGATTTAATACCATCTGTCCAGTTGTTAATCATCAAACATGCCCAAGTGTGAATCTCTCGGGACATCATCTCATTATTTCCCATGTGTAAAGTACCTTTCCTTCCCACATATACCGAGACAAATTCTATGTATTCTTTGAGAGTCATCTCAAAAATCACCTCTGCTTATGAACCTTACTCTACTTTTCATCAACAGCATTTGTTTAACTGTGGCATAACTCAGTCTTTTCTGCCTTTATGTGCTGTTTTTTTTTTATCCATGTCTAATCTCCCCTAATAAATCATATGTCCCCTAAGGAAATTTCAGATGGTGCAAGGGTTCTGAGGAAAAACCACCAGTTAAATTCCATGAAATCACAGCTTTGAAGCAATATACAACTATTACCTTTCTGAGATAGAATAGTATAGTGCCGTAATTCGCATTTGCTTGAAGTAGCACTTTGGATGTTCTTTGGAAGGATTTTTCCCATTCTGGAAAAACTGAGGCAAAATTTTTTGCTGTTTCAGCCCTGCTTTCTTTCCCATACACTGTCCCTGCCTCTGTTTCCCATTGCTTATCCCCTTTCCTCTCAAACCCGGTATTCACAGTGTACAATTTAAAGCTTTTTTTTTAAAGATTATTTATTTATTTATTTATTTATTTATTTATTTGAGAGAGAGAGTGCAATAGAGAGAGCATGAGCAGGGGTGAAGGGGCAGAGGGAGGGGGAGAAGCAGACTCCCTGCTGAGCAGAGAGCCCAATGCAGGGCTCTGATTGATCCCAGGACCCTGGGATCACAACCTGAGCCAAAAGCAGACGCTTAACCCACTGAGCCACCCAGGCGCCCTGTACAATTTAAAGCTTAAAGACAAATTGCAATACAGTTTTAGAGGCACACGCTACAGAACCAGAAAGGTGAACATATTTTTTTTAAACATTATATCCTTTTTTTAAAGATTTTATTTATTTATTTGACAGAGAGAGACAGGTGAGAGAGGAAACACAAGTAGGGGGAGTGGTAGAGGGAGAAGCAGGCTCCCGGCTGAGCAGGGAGCCCGATGCGGGGCTTGATCCCAGGACTCTGGGATCATGACCTGAGCCGAAAGCAGACACTTAATGACTGAGCCACCCAGGCGTCCCAGAAAGGTAAACTTATTAACCATTCCATCACCTGACCATGAAAATGAAATGTTTTTGCTTCAATATGAACATTCAGCCATCATGAATATAAAGTGTTATCTTATAAAAATAGTGAAAGACAAAATCCATCCCATGCTTTCAGAGTTCTTATAGAGTCCCTTTGGAAATATGTATTGAGTGCCTCAAACGTATCTTGGATGAATTTAGAGCTAGAGCAGCCTTGCACAGGTTTGACAGGAAGGCTATCACGTTCTACTGAATATGTTGCCAAGCACCTGTATATAGGAGGACATACCACAATTGTCAAGTGACTTTGAAATTTGCCTCTTACTGGGTGTCATCTATAAGGAATAGCCAGCCTTGGGAATTAATTTTGAAAATATAATTCTATAAAAAATTCATTGAAATTTTCTAACAGAAAAATTCTAGGCTGGTTAGGAAGTCTGGACACTTTGGCAGTATAAATAAACCACAGTGGTAACAGAAGAAAAATGGAAACTTATATTCAACTACCATATAGATATTTGGAATTTGAGTCTTAAATTTGTATTTTCTTTATGCAGATTATAAACATGAATTGGAGTCAGACAGGCATGGGTTCAAACTCTGACTCAGACGATTTTTTGCCAGATAATATTAATTTGCTTAAATTCCTTCTGTGTAAAATAGAGATAATAGCCAATATTGGGATGGAATATGAAAATATATTTAAAAGGCTTAGTGTGGTATTTGGTGCTAACCATTCCCTCATGAATGGAGGTATTAATCACCTTTTCCCTCTTTTCCAATTTTTTTAACACTGCAAATCATTTAGTTGCAAATTCTCTTGGAATATTTGTAGTATATATTACATTTGTGAAGTAATTTGTAATCTTTTAAAATAAAATTTATCATATAATTTCGAATAAAAATTCCACTGTTTTGCAAACTATTAAACCCAGTTCGGATATAAAGTCAGTTCTTTTTTTTTTTTAAGATTTTATTTATTTATTTGACAGAGAGAGACACAGCGAGAGAGGGAACACAAGCAGGGGGAGTGGGAGAGGGAGAAGCAGGCTTCCTGCAGAGCAGGGAGCCCGATGTGGGGCTCGATCCCAGGACGTTGGGACCATGACCTGAGCCGAAGGCAGCCGCTTAACCGACTGAGCCACCCAGATGCCCCTATAAAGTCAGTTCTATGATTGCCTAGTTAATATAGGTATTGCTATGATGGTATGATAGCAATTTTATTGAAAGCTAAATAAAATAATATTAGCTTAAATAGGTATCTTGTTAAAAAAGACATAGAGCCTATATCTCTATGTAGAGTACATTATAACACTGGCATGTGTTCTTAGGAAGCAGCTTTTCTGAAGAGAATTATATCAATAGAAAACATCTTATGGTCTTAATCTATTTAAAAGCTAGTTAGAAAGTTAAAACATAGAATATACACAAAAAGCAAACAAAATGGTGAACGCTGTGAATTGTGCAAGACTGTTGAATTACAGACCTATAGCTCTGAAACAAATAATACACTATATGTTAAAAAGAAGAAGAAGGAGGAGGAGGAGGAGGAGGAGGAGGAGGAGGAGAAGGAGAAGGAGAAGAAGAGAAGAAGAAGAAGAAGAAGAAGAAGAAGAAGAAGAAGAAGAAGAAGATGATAGCAGGAGGGGAAGAATGAAAGGGGGGAAATTGGAGGGGAGATGAACCATGAGAGACTATGGACTCTGAGAAACAAACTGAGGGTTCTAGAGGGGAGGGGGTGGGGGGATGGGTTAGCCTGGTGATGGGTATTAAAGAGGGCACGTACTGAATGGAGCACTGGGTGTTATAAGCAAATAATGAATCATGGAACAGTACATCAAAAACTAATGATGTAACGTATGGTGATTAATATAACATAATAATTAAAAAAAAAGCAAACAAAAAATACAAAATCGAGCTGGCTCAAGGAATACATGGACAGGCAAACTGAGGAGAAATTTAAGTACAATTTTCTGTTAGGGATCAGTTTTGTGTGAAATTTTGATAATTAGTTGAAAAGGACGGGAGGAGAGAATGGAAATGAGTAAAAAAGACCACGTGGGAGATAACATCAAGATATCTTCTAGAGAAGAATGTCAGCATTTGTGGATTGTAGAAATTCTGTAGCCTGAGCTAAGAGCAAACTTATCTCTCCTGGTATATACTTTTCTCTTAAGAATTTGTGTTAAACAATGTGGATCAAATCAGAATTTAAGAATTTCAAAGAGAAAATGTTTCTGATATTCACATTTTTTTCCAGCTTTTCATGGTAGTATGCTTCTGTTTCTACAAAGGAGTGATGAAAACAGACCAAAAATGTAAATGCATTAATTAGATATTCATAAATTTTAGGAAGTAGCCTAGTACGACAAAAATACCATGAAGGACTTAATGCTTTAAGCAAAAATTTGTAAGTGAATTCAAGAGAGAGGGGGAGAGAAAGAAAGGAGGGAGAGGAGGAGGGGAAGAGAGAGAATAGCTGATAAATGACTAGGTGGGGAGTGTTTGCTATCACTCATAAATTAAATACCTAAATTTTATACAAGCATTTTAGTTGTATTCCTGAAAGAAATAAGTTTACATAAGAATGATTTGAAAAATTGTTGATTGCTTTCCTAATAGAATAGATTATTTACATTAAAAAATATATTGCTAAGTTGACTAAGAAATATCAGAGATTTTCATGTAAAATGTTAAGAAAGAGACTATGTATTTCAAGCAGAAACACGTTTTGTTAAATTCTGTCTTGGTCCAAGAAATAAGCAAACAAAAAGTATTGGGGCTAAGAATATTAAAAGGAAACATTTCCCTTTCCTTTTTCATCATGACAAAAAAAGCTAAAATAATTTGTGTGAAAGTGGACAGATAATTCATTCAGTGCAAATCTGGGAATAGAGGCACTATGTATGTAAACTAACCAGATGTTTATGATTAGTTCCTAGTTAACATCACCCAGCTGGCTAAGGATGATTTTTATGGAGGAGGAGCATTGTAGAATGCCACATGTTTATATAAATCATGAGTACAGCAGTCATGATCCTGGGGCAAAAGAGCTACACATCCCATTTTGGGTAACCTCTTCAAATCACACCATATAACATAAGAACAGCCATTACTCCCTGACACAGTATCTGTTTCCAGTTTCCTCCAACATTTGGATGGGTGTCATTATGTGTCAGCCTGCATTCTGTTTTCTTATGTTATAACACATCCTATGGATTTTGTACCAGGTGAAGTCCATTACAGTGTTTTGCATTCATATCACAGGGTTGGGAAAACATATGACCCTTTTTTTACATTAAATATTTTCTTTGGAAAATGTTTAGATATTTGAATCAATGTCTATATTTCAATTTCAATTAAAAAGCCAATCTTAACTAAATGTGATTCAGTTAGAGCTTTGTTTTTATCCCATTCAAAGATAAATATGTATATTTTTACACCAAATACATAAATATAAAATATATATTCAAGAAAGAAAGAGAGAAAGAGGAGAAAGAAAGAAAGAAAGAAAGAAAGAAAGAAAGAAAGAAAGAAAGAAAGAAAGAAAGAAAGAAAGAAAGAAGAAAGAAAGAAAGAAAGAAAGAAAGAAAGAAAGAAAGAAAGAAAGAAAGAAAGAAAGAAAGAAAGAAAGAAAGAAAGAAAGAAAAAAAAAGAAGAGAGAAAGAAGAGGAAAAGAAAGGAAGAAAAAGGAAGGAAGGAAGGAAGGAAGGAAGGAAGGAAGGAAGGAAGGAAGGAAGGAAGGAAGGAAGAAAGAAAGAAAGAAAGAAAGAAAGAAAGAAAGAAAGAAAGAAAGAAAGAAAGGAAGGAAGGAAAGAAGGAAAGAAGGAAAGGAAGGAAAGAAAGGAAGGAAGAAAAGGGAAGGGAGGAGTAAAGGGATGAAGGAAGGGGAAAAAAGGAGGAAGAAAGAAGAAAAAGGGAAAACAAAGGAAAAAATGGCCATTTTTTATTGAAAAATAATAAGCTCCATTCAAATCATGGTTTCACTAATGGTAGTAACGGTTAAGTTTTCCCTCAATATTTTATCACAAGCATTTTACTATGTTGTTCAAAACTCTTTAAAATCACTGTAATGGCTATAAAATATTTCATTTCATGAATTAGATAAAAACTAAAAATATCTGAATAAAGTGTAAACTTTAGTTTATTGTCTATTAGTTGTGACAAATGTATCACAGTAATGTAAGATATTACCACAAAGGAAAACAGTGCAGGTTATACTGGAACTCTATACTATCTTTGTAGCTTTTCAAAGACAAATTTCCAACTAAAACAATTCTAAAATAAAAAAGTTTATCAAAAACTTACTTAGCAATTCTCAAAAATAAATAAATAAATAAATAAATAAATAAATGATAATTGCTTAACAGTTCTTTTTTTAAAAATTTAATGCCAATGTAGTTAACATACAGTGTTATATTAGTTTCAGGTGTACAATACAGTGATTCAACAATTCTATATATTACTCAGTGCTCATCAAAATAAGTGTATGTACTTCACAATTCTTAAAATTAGGCATTTAATATTTTTTTCTAAAGCATCACTATGAACATGAAAATTTTTCAGTATTTTTTATCATTTCCTATTTCTTGATGTGTAGTTATATCAAGGTATGAATATTATGAATACATGCACAGACTTTTGCAGAAAAGTTGTATGCATTTACATTCTAACAAATAGCTTATAAGAATTTCTTCCATACTGTATTTTTCCCCAGCCATTCATTATGAAAATTTTCAAACATACAACAGAGTTAAAAGAATTTTACCTGAACACCATATATCTACCACCTAGATTCTCCCATTTAATGTAGGTATTATGGCCATCCCTCCACCAATCTATTTATACATCTTATTTGAATGCATTTCCAATAAATTCAGACCTCTGTTCAGGTGCCAAAAAATACTTCAGCATACACACCTTTACTCAGAGTTTAATGTTTAAAATATTTTCATATGAAATTTAAAATGAAATGCACAAATCTTAATTATATATACTTGACAAATGTATATACTTGGGCAACTAAATCCCCTCTCAAGATACCAAGAGTTGTCATCAATCTCAAAATTTTCCTTGTGCTTCTTGCCAGTCAATCCTCACTCCCCTTTCAGCCTCCACCCTGAGGCAACTACTGTTCTAATTTTTCCACCACAGATTAATTTTGCTTGTTCTAGATCTTAATATAAATGAATTTATACAATATGTACTCTTTTATGCAAGACTTCTTTCACTCGGCAAAATTAATATTTTGGAGCTTGATCTATTCTGTTACATCAGTTTGGTCCTTTTTACTGATGAATACTATTCTATTACAAGAATATACCACAGTGTGTTTATCCATTTTCCCACTGATGAACAAGTAGGCTATTTCCAATTTGGAGTATTATAAATAAAACCACCATTTATAATCATTTCGTGATTATAGATTTATAATTATTTTGTGACAAAAAATATAATTATTTTGTGAATATCTCTCCTAGGGTAAAATTTCTGGGTCATAAGATACATGTAAATTTAGTTTTATAACTGATAGCCAGAGCTTCGTCCAATATGGTTGTATCATTTTACATTCACACCAACAGTGTATATGACTTTTAGTTATTCTGCATCCTCACAAATATTTCATACTATCAGATTTTGAAACATAGCCATTCCGGGTGGGCATGCAATGGTATCTCATTGTGGTACTAATTTGCATTTTCCTGATGACTAACAATGTTGAACACATTTTCATATCCTTTGTGACCATTGACAAATCTATTTCGTAAATGTCTGTTCAACTATTTTGCCCATGTTTAATTGGGCTATATGGAATTTTTACTTTTTAACATTAGGAGCTTGTTATGTCTTGGATGCCAGTCTTTTGTCAGATATATATATATAGAGAGAGAGAGAGAGAGAATATTTTCTCTCCATCTAAACTTAGTCTATTCATTTTCTTCACAGTGACTTGATGAGCAAAAGTTCTTAATTTTAGTGAAGTCTAAATTATCGATTTTTCCTATATGTTATTTCTTTCTGTGACCTAAGAAAACGTTGCCTAACAACAGGTAGCAATGATACTCTCCTATATTTTCCTCCAAAAGTTTCACACTTTGAGCTATTACATTTAGATCTATAATCATTCACAAATTTATTTTTGTGTATGTTATAAAGTAAGGATTGAAGGAGGTTCTTTTTATTCTATATAGATATTCTTCTCCTCTTTTAATTTTATTTTGCTATTCTTTTTCTATCTACTTAAGGTGAAACCACAGGCCATTTAGACTTTCTTATTTACTAATAAACAAATATAGAGCTTTATGTTTTCCTTTTAGTACTATTTAGCTGTACAAATTTTGATCTTTTGACTTTTTACTATTATTCATTTTATAATATTTTTGAATTTTCCTTGTGATTTCTTTTTGATCCTTGGATGATTTTGAAGTTTGTTATTTAATTTCCAAATATTTAGTGTTTCCTAGAGATCTTGATATTGATATTGATTTGTAATTTTATTCCATTTTGGTTAGATACTATATTCTTTATGATTTTATTGTAAAAACTTATTGAGATTTGTTTTATGGCCCAGTGTATGCTCTATCTTGCTAAATATTTCATACACAATTGAAAAGAATATGTGTTCTAAGTATAGTGGTCTATAAATATAAATAGATCTAGGTGATTGAAAGTATTTTTCTTATCTTCCAGGTCTTTGTTGAATTACTTTCTACTCTTCTCAATTTCTGAGAAAAATTTTTTAAAAAATCCTCAACTCTGACTGTAAAATTTTCTATTTCTCCTTTTATTTCTGTTGATTTTTAATTCACATATTTTAAAGCTCTATTATTAGGTAGATATATATTTGTAATCGTTGTGTCTTCCTAATAAAATAACAGAATTATTATTATGAAATATCCCTACTTATCTCTGGCAAAACTTTTATTTTGAAGTCTGTTTTATCTTATATTAATATAACCTCTCCAGCCTTTGTTTTTTTCAAAATCAATCCATCTTAAAGATGGATTGATTGATTGATTGATTGATTGATTTTGGAGAGAGAGAGAACATGTGAGCAGGGGGAGAGGTAGAGAGGGGGAGAGAATCTCAAGCAGACTCCCTGCTGTGAAGCCCACCAAGGGGCTCAATCTCACGACCCTGAGACTATGACCTAAGTTGAAATCAGGAGTTGGTCACTTAACCGACTGAGCCACCCACACGCCCCTCTAGCTTTCTTGAGCTTACTATTTGTGTATCTTTTTCTGTCAATTTTATTTAGATATATATTTGTGTTTTTATATTTGAAGTTCATCTCTAAGACAGACAAGAGTTAGGGCTTATTTTTTGAAGTTGTTGTTGTTTTAATCCACTTTAGCAATCTTTGTATTTTTACTGGTTTATTTATTCCATTAATATTTATAATAATTATTGACATAATTGAAGTTAGGATTACCATTGTTTGGGGTTCTCCTTTCTTTTTCTTTCTGTTTATTACCTGTTTTTTGTTTCTTTGTTTCTCCTTTCAGCCTTTTTTTTTTTTTTTGAGTACTTAAATACATTTTAGATTTTTATTCTAATTTATCTTTAGGCTTTTGAGCTACCTGTCTGCACTTTTGTTGTAGTCTTGTTATTGATCTGAAGAATTTAATATGCATTCTTAATTTTTCATGGTCTACTTAAAGTTGATATTTTACTGTTTATGTAAAATGTAGAAAACTTGCAATATGTAAACTGATCCACCTCTCATTATTTTTGTTATATTTCTCATATACGTATATATACAGAAATTATAAATCCCACAAATCACTGTTATATTTTTTTGCTTCAAATAGTCCCTTTGGTTTTAATCAAATTAAGAGGAAAAATAGTACTTTATATATATGTAGATATTTACCATATCTGATATTTTTATTTCCTCTTGAAGATCCATAATTTTATATGAATTTCAAGGTTTTAGATTTTATTGTATTTATCTTCACATGCAAAATTTTAAAAAAATCATCTCCAAATACTGATAATTTTGTTTCTTCCTTTCCAATATTTTTATTTCTTATATCTGTTTTATCATTATTGAGATGACTAGAATTTCAAGTAAAAATAGTAATATGAGGCATATTTGTTTAGTTTTTTTTTCCTGTTTCAGTTACCTGTTGCTGTATAACAAATTATCCTAATATGGGTTGGCTTGAAATAACAACATTTAAATGTTCACAATTCCTGAATTTGACTAGGCAATTTGACTGGGCAATTCTTCACATGGAGTCTGGAGGACCACAATCTCAAAAGTTGCCTCATTCACATGGGCAACAGTTGTTTGAGAGATCAGCTATAGCTATTGTCTGAGGGTCTTGGTTCTTTTTTTTTTTCTTTAAATTTTTTATTGTTATGTTAATCACCATACATGACATCATTAGTTTTTGATACAGTGTTCCATGATTCACTGTTTGTGCATAACACCCAGTGCTCCACGCAGAACGTGCCCTCTTTAATACCCATCACCAGGCTAACCCATCACCCCACCCCCTCCCCTCTAGAACCCTCAGTTTGTTTTTCAGGGTCCATCGTCTCTCATGGATCGTCTCCCCCTCCGATTTACCCCCCTTCATTCTTCCCCTCCTGCTATCTTCTTTTTTTTTTTTTGACATATATTGCAGTATTTGTTTCAGAGGTACAGATCTGTGATTCAACAGTCTTGCACAATTCACAGTGCTCACCATAGCACATACCCTCCCCATGTCTATCACCCAGCCACCCCATCCCTCCCACCCCCCACCCCACTACAGCAACCTTCAGTTTGTTTCCTGAGACTAAGAATTCCTCATATCAGTGAGGTCATATGATACATGTCTTTCTCTGATCGACTTATTTCACTCAGCGTAACGCCCTCCAGTTCCATCCACATCGTTGCAAATGGCAAGATCTCATTCCTTTTGATGGTTGCATAATATTCCATTGTGTATATATACCACTTCTTCTTTATCCATTCATCTGTCGATGGACATCTTGGCTCTTTCCATAGTTTGGCTATCATGGACATTGCTGCTATAAACATCGGGGTGCACATACCCCTTTGGATCCCTACATTTGTATCTTTGGGGTAAATACCCACTAGTGCAATTGCTGGATCGTATGGTAGCTCTATTTTCAACTTTTTGAGGAACCTCCATCCTGTTTTCCAGAGTGGTTGCACCAGCTTGCATTCCCACCAACAGTGTAGGAGGGTTCCCCTTTCTCTGCATCCCCAACATCTGTCATTTCCTGACTTGTTAATTTTAGCCATTCTCACTGGTGTGAGGTGGTATCTCATTGAGGTTTTGCTTTGGATTTCCATGATGCTGAGCGATGTTGAGTACTTTTTCATGTGTCTGTCGGCCATTTGGATGTCTTTGGAAAAATGTCTGTTCAAGTCTTCTGCCCATTCCTTGATTGGATTATTTGTTCTTTGGGTGTTGAGTTTGATAAGTTCTTTATAGATTTTGGATACTAGCCCTTTATCTGATATGTCATTTGCAAATATTTTCTCCCATTCTGTCGGTTGTCTTTTGGTTTTGTGGACTGTTTCTTTTGCTGGGCAAAAGCTTTTTATCTTGATTAAATCCCAATAGTTCATTTTTGCCCTTGCTTCCCTTGCCTTTGGCGATATTTCTAGGAAGAAGTTGCTGCAGCTGAGGTCGAAGAGGTTGCTGCCTGTGTTCTCCTTTGGGATTCTGATGGACTCCTGTCTCACATTTAGGTCTTTCAACCATTTGGAGTCTATTTTCGTGTGTGGTGTAAGGAAATGGTCCAGTTTCATTCTTCTGCATGTGGCTGTCCAATTTCCCCAAAACCATTTGTTGAAGAGACTATCTTTTTTCCTGGACATTCTTTCCTGCTTTGTCAAAGATTGGTTGACCATAGAATTGAGGGTCCATTTCTGGGCTCTCGATTCTGTTCCATTGATCTATGTGTCTGTTTTTGTGCCAGTACCATACTGTCTTGATGATGACAGCTTTGTAATAGAGCTGGAAGTCCGGAATTGTGATGCCGCCAGCTTTGCTTTTCTTTTTCAACCTTCCTCTGGCTATTCGGGGTCTCTTCTGGTTCCATACAAATTTTAGGATTATTTGTTCCATTTCTTTGAAAAAAGTGGATGGTATTTTGGTGGGGATTGCATTGAATGTGTAGATTGCTCTAGGTAGCATTGACATCTTCACAATGTTTGTTCTTCCAATCCATGAGCATGGAATGTTTTTCCATTTCTTTGTGTCTTCCTCAATTTCTTTCATGAGTATTTTATAGTTTTCTGAGTACAGATCCTTTGCCTCTCTGGTTAGATTTATTCCTAGGTATCTTATGGTTTTGGGTGCAATTGTAAATGGGATCGACTCCTTAATTTCTCTCTCTTCTGTCTTGTTGGTGTATAAGAATGCCACGGATTTCTGTGCATTGATTTTATATCCTGCCACTTTACTGAATTCCTGTATGAGTTCTAGCAGTTTTGGGGTGGAGTCTTTTGGGTTTTCCACATAAAGTATCATATCATCTGCAAAGAGTGAGAGTTTGATGTCCTCTTTGCCAATTTGGATGCCTTTGATTTCTTTTTGTTGCCTGATTGCTGTGGCTAGGACTTCTAATACTATGTTGAATAGCAGTGGTGATAGTGGACATCCCTGTCCCGTTCCTGACCTTAGGGGGAAAGCTCTCAGTTTTTTGCCATTGAGAATGATATTCACTGTAGGTTTTTCATAGATGGCTTTTATGATATTGAGGGATGTACTATCCCTATACTCTATCCCTATACTCTGAAGAGTTTTGATCAAGAAAGGATGCTGTACTTTGTCAAATGCTTTTTCTGCATCTATTGAGAGGATCACATGATTCTTGTTCTTTCTTTTGTTAATATATTGTATCACGTTGATTGATTTGCGGATGTTGAACCAACCTTGCAGCCCTTTCACTTGGTCAGAGTGAATAATCCTTTTAATGTACTCTTGGATCCTATTGGCTAGTATTTTGGTGAGAATTTTTGCATCCATGTTCATCAAGAATATTGGTCTGTAATTCTCCTTTTTGATGGGGTCTTTGCCTGGTTTTGGGCTCAAGGTAATGGTGGCCTCATAAAACGAGTTTGGAAGTTTTCCTTCCATTTCTATTTTTTGGAACAGTTTCAGGAGAATAGGTATTAGTTCCTCTTTAAATGTTTGGTAGAATTCCCCTGGGAAGCCATCTGGCCCTGGGCTTTTGTTTGTTGGGAGATTTTTGATGACTGCTTCAATTTCCTTAGTGCTTATAGGTCTGTTCAGGTTTTCTATTTCTTCCTGGTTCAATTTTGGTAGTTGATACATCTCTAGGAATGCATCCATTTCTTCCAGGTTATCTAATTTGCTGGCATAGAGTTGCTCATAATATGTTCTTACAATCGTTTGTATTCCTTTGGTCTTGGTTGCAATCTCTCCTCTTTCATTCATGATTTTGTTGATTTGGGTCATTTCTGTTTTCTTTTTGATAAGTCTGGCCAGGGGTTTATCAATCTTGTTTATTCTTTCAGAGAAACAGCTCCTAGTTTCATTGATCTGTTCTACTGTTCTTTTGGTTTCTCTTTCATTGATTTCTACTCTGATCTTTATTATTTCTCTTCTCCTGCTGGGCTTAGGCTTTATTTGCTGTTTTTTCTCTAGCTCCTTTAGTGTCTGATGAGGGTCTTAGTTCTTGATTTTACCTCCTTCACATGACTTCTTGGTCTTTCTCATAACATGGTAGCTTGATTTCAAGCAGCAACATTTCAAGAGGCAGAAAATGAAAACTGACATCCTCTTAAGTTCTGGGTTCAGCAATCCCATATCATCACTGGCAGCATCCAAAGCCAGTCACAAAAGCAACTGAGCTTCAAGGGAAGAATTAAGCTTTGACTCCATGTGAAGACTAACTTGTCTGTCAGGAATTGGGAAGGAATTATTGAGAGCCATGATTGGAGATTAACTACCAGACCTTCTTAGTCTTATGCTACTAATCATGATGTTGATATAGAATAGCCTTTTATTCCCATTGCTTTAAAGAAGTACTATATGACTTTTATCATGTGTTGTTATAAGATCAATTTTGAGATCATACCTGCTGGTAGATTTCATAGTATTAAAACAGCTTTGGATCGTTTAAGGGTGAGTTTTAACAAATGTTCAAGGGGCCATTTATTTACCATTTTATACAAGTTGTTACAAAAAATGTAAATAGGACAAAGGTTACCTAGTATTTATAAAAGCATGTTAATTTAGGATATCTTGTTTTATATGGTTGAAATGCTCTATTATTAAAACAAAACAAAAACAAAAACAAAACACACAAAAAAACTTAAGGCAAAAGATTTGATGAATTTGATTAAAACTAATTGGGATTTCTCCTCAAAAAAGAAAGGACAAATAAAATTGATATACAAATAACAAATCAAGCGAAAAGAGATTTGCAATATTTAAAACTAACAAGGACCACTTACCTAGAATTCACAAACTAACAGGAATAATATAATAGCCCTATTGGTAAAATGGAAAGGGAAGAAATGGTTAATTTCCAGAGAAAATGAAAATCTAAAAGTCCTGAAGGAACTCCAAGTGGAAATGTAGGTTGGTGCAGCCATCCTGAAGTACAATTTAGACGCTAGAGCTTAGTCAAGCTAAGAATTCAAAGATACATAATCCAAATCTCGCTCCTGGGATAATATCCTAAAGAAATGTTCACACAAATTGGTAATGAAGATATTTATATGATAAAGGTGTTTCTCATAGCCAGATTGCTGTAGCAGGGAGATAGATGCAAATTAGATGCCCATGAGTGGAGGAATGGATAAACAAAATTTGGTGAATCACTGTGTTTTGTAGCAATTAGATGCAGTGGATGAATTATACATTAAGCAATATCAAAAGATCTATAGTGCATATCATTTATGTCCTTTAAGGTATGTGAAACAAAATAATAGCATATTAATAAAAAATACTCTGCAAGTGTAATAGAATGTTGCTGACGAAAGAGTGAAGAATAAGGATAAAAGGGAACAAAAAAATAAGTAAAAGGAGAAAGAAACTTACCCAAAAATGAAACATATACAATAAAGTGTAACTTCTTCCTTACTTTCCTTTTTCATTTTGTGGATTAAAAAAAAAATTCAGATATGGTTAGAAATTTACATGCATTACTTTCAAAAAAAAAGTAAAATTTAGTACATAAGTTTGACACACTAGTATCTGTTCATTGCATAAATAATATCAATTATTTAAGTCTTGCTCTTTTGTAATGGTTTTATTTCAGTTAGATGATATAATTGATGGCCACTTAAGCAAAAAGTAGTCCCAATTTCTGTTCCTCAAAGAACACACTTGGTAGAGATTCTAAAATAATTTTAATTTACCAGTACCAAAATGTGGAGTCTTGTTATTATACTGTTTATATCATAAGGCATAATGCAGGTTGCTAGCAAACTAAAGTGAATTCAGCCATAGTTACACTTAATCATTATCATTATCCTCTTTATTGCAAAGTACATTGAGGAAAAATTTAGAGATGTTGTTTTCCAAATACGCTCTTCTTTTCTATTTAAGGAGGTTAAAACTCTAAAAGGAAGGATTATATAAAATGTTCTTAAATTAGTTGGAAAGAATATTGTATGAAAGAGTAAAAGAGAGTGTTAGTATATTATTTCTTATCTCCCTGAATCTCAATCATTTTGGATTGTTCTTGCTTTAACATAATTTACTGGAAGTTTACACTTATAACATTACTCAATAGGGCATCTCCAATCAACATATGTAAATTTCAGAGATATTTGCACAGCTTAGCATTTCTTGTCTTTCAGTGGTATAAGAACACAGTTCTGAAATTAGTAGTCTGTTGTAATTGTGACTAAAATACATAGTCTAGTTGAATCATTAACAATGTCTGTTTCCTTTGTATGAGAATACTCATTTTCCCAAAAATTACAACAAAAGAGGAATTACCAAGCATATTCATATTCTGAGAACTAACTTCTTTGTATTTCTCAGGTCTTAAAGAGAGGAAAAACTACCACAAAGGTTAATCTTAAAGAAAAATATTTTTGGTGGGGCGCCTGGGTGGCTCAGTCGGTTAAGCAGCTGCCTTTGGCTCAGGTCATGATCCTGGGGTCTGGGATGGAACCCCACGTCCGACTCCCTGCTCAGCAGAGAGCCTGCTTCTCCTTCCCTCTGCCTGCTACTTTGCCTGCTTGTGCTCTCTCTCTATATCTGTCGAATAAATAAATAAAATCTTAAAGAAAAAAAAGAAAAATATTTTGGGGGCACCTCAGTGGCGCAGTTGGTTAAGCATCTGCCTTTGGTTCAGGTCATGATCCCCTGATCTAGCCCCTCATTGGGCTCCCTGCTCAGTGGGGAGACTGTTTCTCCCTCTTCCACTGCCCCTCCCCCTGCTCATGCTCTTTCTTGTGCTCTCTCTCAAATAAATAAATAAAATCTTAAAAAAAAAGAAAACTATTCTGAATCACAAACTATTCAATTTTATCCTTTCAAAAAATCATTCTCTTTCATTAGATTTCAAATCTTTCATAGTTGGTATAGGATCTCCATAGTGCATGTTAGTTATTTGTCTTGACTGTTGACAAAATAAAGTGTATTTATAAAATTATGTCAGCAAATATTTTCTTCTCGTTTTTCAATTTGAAATATATAAAACTTTTCCCAGAATATAAGCAACAATGTATTTGGCGGGGGGCAGGGGATGATCTTCTGGAGGGAATTTAAAAATACGTATTTTTTCCAGTGTCAGGGTTAGATATCTGTTCCGGGAGAGTATAACTTAGAGGTTTTGAATAGTAAGTGGTGAAATGTCATCCCATTATCTGCCTCATATAAGGAATGGATTTGGTAATGGTGACAGCAGTAGATAGAAAAACCAAATAGAAGAATAATTGGTTTGGATTTCTTTTTTGAGAAATAACCCTAAACTTCTGATGCAAATAGTGTCTGAATTCTCAGTAAATGGCCTAAGAAAACTGATTGATATATGGAACTTCCCAAAAAGCAGGTCTAAAGAGTAATCTCATGAATACACCAATATGTACGCAATGGTTACGAATACTCCCTTTGGAGAAATGTGTTGAGGGGAAGGGGCCAAAAACTTTTAAATACATGTGATAATTTGGGGATGTTGAGACAGATGAAGGACAAAATGGCTTCTCAAGAGTCATTGTAAAGTGAATAACGTAGCAAGAGTACGCAGAAAAGTATAATGTCGAATCACCAAGTTGTATGTCGGAAACTAATAAAACATTGTATGTCAATTATACTGGAATTCAGAAAGGGAAGGGAAGGGAGGGGAAGGGAGGGAGGGGAGGGGAGGGGAGGGGAGGGAAGGGGTTGTGATGAAAAGCATGACAACTTCCCAGAGGAAGTGCTGCTGGCAAAAAATCTTCACATTAACGGAGCTCTCAGAGATATTCCATGGCATTAAAAGTATGGAGGATAGGGATGCCTGGGTGGCTCAGTGGGTTAAGCCAGAAAACTATAATGTGAGAATAGCATGAAAAGGAAAATCAGACAGAGCGCCGAGTCACTGGCGTGGAGAAGTGTCGTTAAATGCAAAGGAAGCCTAATTCTTAATTGGAGCCCTTTCACATATTTTCCCAGGAAGGAAACCTAACATCCCTATTTGCAATGCCTCATTATGTTTCTTTTTAGCGGTCTCTAGCATTTGAAAGAAGGAAATTTGCAAAATCAGAGATGTGGTTCTCCCACTAAAAATGAGCTCTTGGAAAATATCAGTAACTCACAAACCTAGCGCCAGTGCACCAGTTTAGATTAATTTCTAACAATGCTCCCTGCCACTACTCTTGGCTCACTTCCTTTCCTACTGCATCAGCCCCATTCTCATTCCTCTGCATAACCTCAGACTCATCCTTCAAACCTAATTATATAGCATAATCCAAACCAGATCCCATGAATCAATAAAGGCCACTTGTCACTTTTTCTAAAGAAAGAACTGAAGGGCTAATTTTACATTAAGTAACTGTCTTTTTTTCCCCTTTGAATTTCAGAAGGGAGAATTCTCTCTAGCAGGAGACTAGTAAAATTAGAGGCACAACATTGACTCAAAATTGAAACTTTTTCCATCAAACTCTGATTTTCAACATGTGGGTACATTTCTATATTGTGATAAATTAAAAGGAATAGATCTAGTAAAAAAATATTATGCTTTGACACTTCCAGAATTAGAATAAAATCTATTTACCTTGCAAATGATTTCTCATATTAATACAAAATATTGATCTCTTGAGTTATAAACATATTCCTGATTATCATCCAAATAACAAATAAAAGATTTCCCCCAGCTTCATGACTTTAAATACCATATATGCTAGAGGGCGCCTGGGTGGCTCGGTTGGTTAAGCGTTTGCCTTTGGCTCAGGTCATGATCCCAGGGTCCTGGGATCGAGCCCCACATCTGGCTCCCAGCTAAGCAGGAGGCCTGCTTCTCCCTCTGCCTGCCACTCCCCCTGCTTGTGACTTCCCTCACTCCCTCTCTCTCTCTGACAAATAAATAAATAAAATCATTTTTTTTTAAAAGTATGAAGGATAAAATGTTGGAAGCTGATCCATACTTAGAAAGAAATATGACAGTACACCAAGGGATAGAAAAAATTCTCGCTCTGTATTTTAAGTTATATGATAAAAAGTCAGGCAGCATTCAATGTATTCTTGGCAAGTTTTTTCACAAAGACATAAAACATTTTAAATCTCATGGATTCTAATGTTTTGAATTACAGTGTACTAAATAAATGGTAGTTTTACTTTTTTATTTCCCTATTTTTTATAAATGGCAGTAAGAGAGTTTTTAATGTTTTCATACAAAAATTTTTTAAATATGGGGCAATTTTAATTTTTTCTCACTGATTATTAAAAACCAAGGTTTTAGCATGCACAGACACTTTCATAGTCTGAACTACCATACCAAGTGAGGGTTGCTTGTATTTTATATATGCCATTTTATACTTTTAAAATAAGTTTAATGATACTAATTTAATTTATGCTCTTGAACTATGATTATCTCTATGTCACAGTTAATGCAGCTAGGGCCCTTGAACTCTAGTTATATATCCAATATAAACACACTGGTAAGAACAGAAACAGACCCAATTTCAAGCCCCTACAACCATAAAATTGTTTATTTGTATAATTACTCACACTTATTTGAATATAGACTATGTGCTAGGAGCAGTGCTAGCCACTTAGGACAATTGTGTAAAGGGCAAATAAAGGTTTCTTTTCTTCATAAACCTTATTGTCATCTGTACATTACTATTCCTTACTTTCCTGTAGAAAAAAATTAAATTCCGTTCCTGTAGAAAAAAATTAAATTCCGTAGGGGAAAAAAATTATGGCAAGAAAATAACACATTACACTGTCATTTTGTTTAACACATTCTACTTATATTTTCTCAATGTAAGATTTAAGTCAGGTTTCTTTTAGGTCAAAAGCTAATAACTCATTTGAGAATAATATATGCTTGATTAGGAGTACATAACATTTTTTAAGATTTATTTATTTATTTATTTATTTATTATTCAAGAGCAAGCAGAGGGGAGGAGCAGAGGGAGAGGCACAAGCAGACTCCGAGCTGAGCACGAGCCCAGTGCAGGGCTCAATCTCATGACCCTAAGATCATGACCTGAGCAGAAATCAAGAGTCAGATGCTTAAGCAGCTGAGGCACCAGGCACCCCAGGAGTACATAACATTTCTTATCTTGCTGTTTGGATGTTTCTAAAGTGTAATGTGCCATACACTTTCATTCATATTAAAGATAAATGTATTCTGTACTTGATCTCTAAGTGGAAGGTTCAAGCATGTTCCAAAATGAATGATGAATCTTTGGAAACCTAAAATATCTGGCACTATATATCATATTTCAGTTCAAGGGTTTTTTTTTAAAGATTGATTTATTTATTTATTTGAGGTGGGAGGGGCAGAGGGAGAGAAAGTCCCCAAGTAGACTCCATGCTAAGTGTGGAGGACCCGGGGCTGGATCTCACGACCCTGAGATCACGACCTGAGCCGAAACCAAGTCCAACAACACTTCACTGACTATACCACCCACGTGTTTCTCAGTTCAAGCTTTTGATATTGCTAATTAAATGACCTACAATTGCCGATTCTTTTATGTAAGACATAAGATATTTAACCTAAATTTCAACAGTGAAGATTAAGCCCATTTTAAGATTATAAAATGTTAAATTATCACTGGGCTCTATAATAATGATGAATAACTTAGAGTAACATATATAATGTTGCAGTAGTTTCCCAGTGTCTATTTTCTGCTCAGAGGCACTATTAAAAGCTGACACCACTCAATGGACTCACAGTCATAACATATATAGTACATATATGCTCAAATATATATATACTATATATACACTATATATATATTAGATATGTATACATTTATATATAAAAAGAGATCATACAAATGTTGAAAAAGTCTGAATATAAGATTTAAATACACATGGATATGTATGTCTGTGATAGCTAAGCCAAAAATATTGTTACAATAAAAAATTATTTAATTTATGATCATTTTAAATTTTGCCTTATAATGAATTTCTTTGCCATTTATAATAAACCTAGGCAGATAATGATTTTTACTTATATTTTCTTTCCAATAATTATAATTCCAAACTATTTAACATTCCCCACTTCATAATATTTGACAAAGTAATACTAAGATCTACACGTACTTATATTTTTTTCTGGCTTTTGTGTTTATTCTTGTACTCAGTAACTGATCTCCTATATCTCCATTAATGAACCAAATAATAATAACGGGAGAGTCAAATCTTGCTTTTCTGTATAATATTTCAGTTTTAGAGAGTACCCGTATGCTTTGTCCTCAATATCAGGAGCATTATGTAGGATAAACATTATACCTGGCTAAGAAAATGAGTTTAAAGCAAAGAAAACATTTTAACTGATTATGCAGTAAAAAACATTACCGAGTTCAGAATCTTTTATTCTTTGTATGTGATCCTGTCATTCTTTATTTCATTATGTAAAACAGGTTTAAAATTACCTGATACTTTTGATATAAAAGAAACCTTTAATATCAAACATTTGTCTAAAAGTAGTTCATTTTGAAGGGGGGGAAATCAGAGGGGGAGACGAACCATGAGAGACTATGGACTCTGAGAGACAAACTGAGGGTTCTGGAGGGGAGGGGGGTGGGGGGATAGGTTAGCCCGGTGATGGGTATTAAAGAGGGCACGTACTGAATGGAGCACGGGGTGTTATACGCAAACAATGAATCATGGAATGCTACATCAAAAACTAATGATGTAAGGTATGGTGATTAACATAACATAATAAAAAAATAAAATAAAATAAAATAATTTAATGATCTCACCACAAAAAAATAAAATAAAATAAAAGTAGTTCATTTTGTCATACATTTATTTAAAAATTCCTATTATGCTTCAATCACTCTAGCAGATTATGAAAATAC
The DNA here is from genome assembly GCF_009762305.2 of Zalophus californianus. Lineage (NCBI taxonomy): Eukaryota > Metazoa > Chordata > Mammalia > Carnivora > Otariidae > Zalophus > Zalophus californianus. Next base: position 91,742,451 of record NC_045596.1, read on the forward strand.
AAAAGTGAGTAAAGTTCCTGCCATGTGAATATAATCTATAAGATAAATATCATAATAGAAATTTGTACAAATTCTCATGGAAGTAGACAGGAGGAAAGTTCTCACTGAGTTGAGGAGAGTTCTGAAAGTTCCTTTTGCGATTATGTAAGTTTGTTTAGTTTAGATAAGCAAAGCAAACCTACCTATGTATTGGAGGTTATTCCGTAAGAGCACTGTTGTGATTTTCCTTCTTAAAAAGTAGAAGCGGGGCACCTGGGTGGCTCAGTCTGTTAAGCTACCCACTCTTGATTTCAGCTCAGGTCATGATCTTGGGGTACTGAGATGGAGCCCCAAGTCGAGCCTTGTATCAGGCTCTGCACTCAGTGGGGAGTCTGCTCAAGATTCTGTCCCTCTCCCTCTGCTCCTCTCTCCCCCCCCACCATCTCTCCCACTCTTTCTCTCAAATAAATAATCTTTTTTTTTTTTTTCTTAAGTAGAAGCATGGAAAGTTTAGGTAGTGAGAAAGTTTTGACAGAAAATGAGTAGGGAAGGAAGATACTGCAGATCACATCTTGCTTTGAGAACAACTTCCCCCTAAGAATAAATCCCAAAAACAAAAATGGGGAATCAGACTTCCCATGAGTCGCCAGTCCGTGCGTTATAGAATTTCCATCATTCCAGAAGATTGCACCAAGCCTGTGCTGGGGCTATTGGAGGATGGGTATTGGGTTAGGCATTTACTCTTGGCCCTCTTGTAGCAGTGCCCGCGAGCGCGCCTGCGTGCGTGCATGTGTGTGTGCGGGGGTGTCTACCTCTAATTTTAGACAGGATTCATTCACTCCGTATAATGCTCGTTAAGCTTTAAAAAGTTTTATTCCATCATCACCACTTCTTTTACTTTTTTTCTATTTTGCCAATACCCTTATTTTATAATTTTGGTTAAATTTTAAAACATTACTACTGTCTACTTCTAAGCCACGTAACATGCCATGAATTACATTTTCTTTCTCCCACAATTATTTTTCTGTTTATTTTCTTTTTCTCCATTTACTTGGCTTTCTGGTATAGATACCCACTTTTCCCATATATGTCAATAACTCATCATATTCCTTGCAATAATCTCTTCAATACTCAGTTGCATCAGAGAATGCACCAATTTATGTGTGTTTTTAACCCAGAGATCCCCACCCCAACCTCTCTTCCTGCTCCCATCTAGATGGTTTTCTCTCCAGAGCCACTGCTCTGCAGCTTCTGTGAGTGATCCCTCAACCATTCTCCCGATTTCAGGATTTTTTGGCCTCTTTTCTCTTCACTCTGTTCTTCTTCTCCAGAGTTCCTGTTGGTCAGATGAGGGGCCATGTAGATTGATCTTTGGAATTTTCTTTTCTTTTTCTTTTTTCTTTTTTTACATTTTATTTATTTATTTGAGAGAGAGAAAGAGCATGAGCGGGGAGGGGTGGAGGGAAAGGGAGAAGAAGTTTCCCTGCTAAGCTCAGAGCCTGGCATGGGGCTCAATCCAGGGACTCCAGGATCATGATCTGAGCCTAAGGCAGATGCTTAACCAACTGAGCCACCCAACACCCACTGATCTTGAGAATTTTCTTTAACAGCTTTTTCCCTAATTTTTATCTCTGTGTCATTTTGTTCTACTTTCTGGGACATTTCCTCTACCTTAGCTCCTGGACATTCTATTTATTTCTTCTAAATTTCAATTCTCATATTTTTAATTTCTAAGATTTCATTTTTGGAAGGAGGTGAGCTTTGTTCTTTTTCTTATAGCTTCCTGGGTTTTTTTTTTTTTTCTTCCTACTATTAGTACAACTTCCTTTTTTATCTGGTTCATTATTTTAACAATTTAGTTTATTTTATATTATCCTTGATCCAGTGTCTCTGCTTGTTTCTGTCTCTCTTTTTCTCTCTCTCTTTCTGTTTGTTTTGGTCTCTTTGTTTTGGAGGCTTTTTTTTTAAGTATCTCAAAATGTCCTCTCTCTGTTTATAATTGAGTAAAGACCACTGAACTTTTCTGTAGGGGAACTAGGGGAGTTGTTGATCCTTCTCTGTATGTCGGTGGTTACACTGGGAGTTCGCCTGATGTCTCTGGGACACCTCATTTCTTGAGAGGATATTCTAGTTTCCTGCCTCATGAAATACATGCCTGAATGCTGTCCTGGGAACAAGGCAGGGAGAGAGCAGAAGGGAGACTCAGATCAGTCAACATTCAGGTTTTCATCTAATCCCCTGGTGTCAGCTCTGTGCCTCGCCCTTGCTTTCATCTATACCTGTGTCCCCAATTTTCAGGGAATAAACGTCTGGCTTGTGTGTGGGTGTGCGTGAGTAGGTCGAAATGGGTTGGTAGCAGCTTGCCTGAGCAGGGTGGAGAAGGGGAAGTGAAGGCCAGTTGCGCTATGGATTTGAATCTGATTGCCACTTGTAGTCACAGCCATCAGGCTTCGGCAAACACTTAGATTGGAACGGCCTTTGTTCTTGTGAGTCAGTTGCCTCAAATCATCTTTGCATGTTCCTAAAATTTCTTCAAATTTATGCTATATTTATTGTTCTATTGTTCTTGAGGGCTAATACATTTTTTTTTTCTAATTTGCTGGGATTTGATGGTGTTTTAGAAAGGAGAGAAGACGAACACATATGCTCAATCCACTATGATTATGGAGAAATGCCCTTCAATATATTTTGAAGGGGAGAAATCAAGAAGACACCTTCCAACAGAGTAAAAATCTCTCCATCCTCAGGCCTGAGAGGAGTTGAGAAAATTAGGTCTAAGAATTACCTTTTGGAACGTTACATTACAAATCTGGGGCTCTGTATTCACCCCTGACTTACTTCCCAATATTCCTCTTGTAATTTTCATGATGGGCTTAACTGGCTTCAGGAGAAGTGGGGATGTCTTGAGCAGTAGCTGATACACAAGAAGAAAAAGACAAAATGATGCTTTATTTTACTAATTATGGGCAAATTAAAGTATGTTTATTTAAATATGCAGTATTTTGAATATTTTTATTTTCTCAAACTATAGGAAATATTAGCATTTCATGGATATGCATGTAAGAAATAGACTTTTATTTACTACAGTGTTATAGCTATATATAGATAGTTGTTTTCAAAATTATGATAATTGAAATATTTTGCTATCCAGATTTTAAAATGCAGATGAATCTTAATAAGTTTCAAGAGCTTATGGTTCTTAATTTTTAGAATGAATAAAAGTCCACTTTCATATGCTTTGATGTTTCTGAATGAAATAAGCAATTTGCCATTGATATCAAATAATAAATCTGAATATATTGGTCAGATTCATAGGAATCATAAGCGTGGATCTGTCAAAGACGTAAGGAGGTCATCTGGCATACAGAGCAGGTTTCTTTTTATTGAAGTAAAATATGCCCATTTTACAGCTGAGGTAGCTGGTACTCGTGATATAGCATCTGCCATTACCAATGGGAGAACCTTGTCTCCTGCTTCCCTAAACCAGTGCTCTTGAGTTTCCAAGGGAAACTCTATTATGATAGAACTAGACAAAGGACTCCCAACTAAAATGAGTGCAAGCTAGATTGTTAGAGTCCCTTAGAACAATAGAATCTGGACCACTGATTGCTCAGTGACTGAATCTGCCTTTGGACATCCTCAGCTCTGGTTAAAACTTCCAGTTAATTACTCCTTCCGTACATCTCTGCACACTGCCTCCCAAGAGCCCAGCTGGAGAGAGAATGATCTTCCCTTTCCTTTCCAACGTGTTAACTCATACAGCCGTAGTCAGTGTGTGATATTTCAATTGCTAGTTTTCAAAGATGTGGGCAAATATCAACTGGTTTGGAATTGAGATACCACGATCATTTCATCTTTGATTTAGAGCACACTTTAACCTCAGGTGCCACAAGGCAAAAGGTTAATGCATCGACCTGCTGCTTCGGGTAACCCCCTTGCCATAATGGTCTTGTTTTTTGCCCCAGCTTGGTACCTATTTCAATATACTTTACAGCTAGTAGGTAAATATGACATTCAGATTTTATTCCCAGGAGCACTGAGAGCTACTGAGATAGTACTATCTCAAATAATAGATGTTAGGGATATTTTCCTGTTTGAGGCTTATCTTTTAAAAATTCTTATTTTTTTTCCTTATGGAATAAAATCAGAGAGTGTTGCTTTTGGTATATCAAGGTAAGGAGAAACAAATTATGTACCGATTATGTTCAAACTTTCCTTTTATAAAATTACTTAAATATTTACATCTCCTGGAAAACAATATTTTGCTATAATAATAAGTAGGTGCGTGTTTGGGGATGGTGGGGAAGTAACAGAAATAGAATAACCTCAGGAATGGAAATTATACGCTTAGCCTTTATGTAATTTTAGTGTATGATTGTGTAATATGCTGTCACCTGTCCATCTAACGTAATTACATATTGTTCATCTTAATTGTCTTGTGCTTTTGTTCTCATACATTCTATTTATTGTATTTTTCTTCTTCAGATACCTATCCTTAATATATTTACTCAGAAATATAAGTGTTGTTATAGCCAGGAATATTCCCATACTTGGAGAACCAAAATAGCCAGAAAAGAGTAATTAGCACAAGACCAGTGGAATTTCTGGTGAAAGGACATGAAAATAAAGCAAATAGTGTGACTTCATTTGCTAATTGACTACTTAAATCCACACTCATGGGAGGGGTTTACCAAAATGTGTATTTAAACTGGCAGGTGATGTTTCTCCCACAATAATGCCGTCATCATCATTCTTTCAGGTTGATGGGAAAACTAGGGGCCACTTTTCCTTCCCAGGGTGTGGCAAGCTGTGAAGCTTTAAGCTGATTAAAACAACGAAAGCATCTCTTTTAAATCTAGAGATCTTGTCTTCAACAAGTATGAAGCTAATGTTTCTCCACAAGGAGACAAACTTGGAAGTGAGAAAACAGGCGACTTTTAACAGTTATTGCCGTATACTGTCTGTTATTAATTGTTGCTCTTTATTGCTAACCTTGAAAAATTCAATTTCTTCTTAGTTTTCCTTTTTAATTCTTTTTTAAATCAGTACACATAGATAGTGAATGATCCAAACCTTATATTTGTTCACTCATTTTTTTCCTTTTAATTTCAATATTGTGAGGAAATTGAGAGCCCAGAACATCTTAACGCTGCATCCATTCCTTGAGAGGATACAGAATCATCCTTTAGTATTCTGAGAAAGAATGAGGCTAGCTACCTGCAAAAATATTCACTGTGGGTTAAGTTATTAACTTCCCACACAAGTTTTTGTAAACATTTAAAAATACTAAAGATCATCTTAATTGTCTTGTGCTTTTGTTCTCACAAAACGTTCTCATTTAAAAATACGAAAGATCATCATGCTATGTGTCAAAAACAAAGGAAAATAAAAGAGAACAATTCAGAAGGAAAAAGAAAATTACTTTCATGTGGTATGAATTTTGAGGACACAAATAGACGAAGGTAAAGGGTACAAAAAACTTTTAGGTACAATTTTTCTGCAGTTGAGAGAGAGGAAACTACAATTATGCAAGATGAAAATATTTATTCCTTTAACCATTCATGTATTCCCCACTTTGCTTCACAAATCATTACAGACAGACATACCCAAATCTGGATATGAAAAATTTTATCCCAAAACATAGGTTTCTATTTTATTTTTCCTTATCACTGCATGGGATCAGCTATGAATCACCAGTCAATATGTTCAATATCAATGGCAGGATATGTTTCACAAATGTCCTAAATCTCGCACCAAGCACCATTACTGAACAGGAAATGAGTGCTTTGGTTGAGCAGGTCCAGAGGAAAATAGTATAAATTATACACTTGCATATCAATTAAGAGCAGTTAGAGGTTATTTGTGTAAATGACTTCCATACCACTAGGTTCTGAATGATGGGGGTTGTTTGGATTTATCAATGATTCTCAATCACCTGCCCCTTAATTACAGATTGCTCTCCAAGCCTATAGTTAGGAGTATTAAAGTGAATGTTCTTGTCATTTGAATCATGGTGTGGAGTTGTATGGGTCACCGCGTTAAAAGAGAATTCATTATGTCGGTTTCAGGGACTAATGTCGGTGATCACTTTCTTTATTTACTACTGTTGTATTGAAGAAATTATGCATAGTACTTCATTGAATGGCTGAAGTTAATTTAAAATAAGTACTCCTATATAATGGTAAAAAGTGAAACTGACCTGATTACTCTTGGCCTTTCCTGAATCACTTCACTGGGTTCATGTTATGATAATGTATAATCACTTGGGCATCACATCTGGAATAAAACTACCCTATCATGCTAACTTTTGAAAGATTTTATTAATCCAAGGACATAGCACATAAAACGGTTCTTACTTTTCAAGAGTTAGAAACATGAAATGCATCACACTGTTGAGAAAAATTTTGCCCAGGATTTCCAGGACTTATCATCAGAGCTACAACAAGAGAAAATATGTGATAGTGAGTTGATACAGGAAGATACAGGAATGTGAAATGATTTGAAAAACTTGTCTCGATTTGTAGGAAAATCCAGCTACTGTATAAAATGCAAACTAAAACATCCCACCTTCTTCTCCATCCTGTGCCTAACCCACCCAAGAGACATTGAACACCATGGATCTCGCTTCTGAAAATAAATGAAAATTAACCAAAGTGTGACACTCTGGGTGTGTGTGGGGGGGGGCACATGTATATAAATACTTGCAATTTGGTTATGTCGTCTCTTTAACTTAATAATATTTTTAATTCCTGTAATTCTGTGTCTTATGCTAATGAAATCAGTGTGTGCTATAAATAAACCACTCATCAACAAAATTTAAAAACAGAGTGAATACATTTATCCAGTCTCATGTCTTTCTCTATCTTGCCACTACCACAAATGCTTTAGATTTCTATTCCAAAAACCAAGAAGATTAAAATCACAGTGTGTCATACATATATTTTATAAAAATACCAAATTAGATTTTATTCAACAGTTACAGAATTCTATGGATATGCTGTGTGATAATCATTGTTTTAAAATCTGTTTCAAATTACCAATAAGTCTCATGGAACCTGTGCTCCAAAGGACATACCAGGAGCATTGTCGCAGGACAACATTGAGATAGATTTCACGATGAGAACTAAATAAAACTCTATGTGGAACAGCAGACATTTTCCAGGGTAGGAGGAGAAAAACAAAAGAACACTTCAACTGCATTCAGAAGTAAGGTCATCTCAAGGAAATCTTTTAGGGGATTATTATACCTTAATTTCAAATTCTAATTCTGAAAATTTAGAACCACTGAGTGCAGTGGGTTGGTTTTGCCTACTTCCTTTTTTTCATAGTTTATTTGGAAAAAAGAGAAGTGCAGATAAGATCTAAGGTTTCTCAAAAATGCCAAGCAAAATAACTATTCAAAGAAAATATACCATTAAGAAGGACAAAGTAGAAAAATGGAAGTTTCTGGATATATTGAAAAGTTTTTTTCTCACACTTAACAGCATACCAGATGAAAAAGAATATGTCCATAAAATACTGAAATTAGGGGAAATATATCATGTAACCTTAATAAATGTTGTACATAATATATATATTTTTTCTTTTCAAGATTGAAAATGTGCTAGATTTCCTCCCTTAAATAGTTTCACCTACCTGACATATTTATATGTTAATTACATCCAATTCAACAGTATATTTTTGAGCATAGGGGATATTTCCTATTGGAAACTTTGCTGATAGAAAAGTGAACGGTTTTCAAAAAGATTATCTCCTAGGTGTCCCAATTCTTAGTGAACTAGCTTCTTGAACTTTTTTATAGTTACATGGTTTTTAAGTAATAAAAGCATATTTCGAAATATATAACAACTTCAGCATCAGAATGAAATAATATACACTTTTCATAATTTATTATTTCCTTTTTTAAGAGCTGTATCTGTGTTAAGTACAGTTAGTGTCTATTCATATCTCATTTACAGATTCTATAGGTCCAGCTACAATTTTTTTGAATTTTTCTTCAGATATAAAATACCTTTACATATGGTTCAAGCTTTATGCCCAAATTGGTTTACCATATTATAATTAAATATTGGTTTTCTCAGACATGCATATTTTATGAAATGAAAGCCATAAATCTTTCTACAAATACTGAATATGGTCACAATGTAGAATTATGAATTTAGTACTCAAAAAACAGGTATATACAATATTTCGATGTTAATTTGGATCTGTAATCAAAGAAAAATAAACTTTAACTTTTTAATTCTGTATTACAAATGTTTCCATTTTAAATTATAAATGCTTTTATTTTTAAGTAAGCTCTTACAGAAAATATTCAATATTGCTAGATTTCAAACTAAAATATAAACTTTATGAGTAAGAAACTATCCATTTCAGATTAGCTACTGAACTATAAGGTTATATCAGGGAGAATATGAGCAAGAATATTTCTACCCCTCTTGGTTATAGCTAAATGTTTTCAAAATGCTTCTCAGTCTTGAGTTAAAACATTTATGCCAAGTGAGAGCATAATTTTCTTTAATTTAAATTTAATTCTTAAAATTAAACAAACTGGGAATCTTCGGGAAGAGGTATTTAATATCTTGTAAGCACATTTTTTTTAAAATAAAGTAGAATAAAAGGTATATCCTCTGAAAGTTTGTTACTATTGTAATAATTCTCTTCACCTGGGTGTTGGATTTCTACTCTGACTCCTACATTGATTCCACCCATCTATAAAATGTTGAATCCAATTTCTAAACCATAACTCTAACCTGTATTCTCTTTTATTGTTGATCTTGGCACCCCAACAATTCCACCACACCACTCTTAACATCCATCCCTTCTTCTACCATCATAAATACTCATAGCTGTTTTTTTCCCTACGGTGGAGATCAAAATAATAGGATTTAATTTAACGTCCTATGGCATTAAAATATTTTCAATATTTATCCTCGAAAGTAGCACTGTATATCCCCTCTTGAGTTAGAAAAATTGGATCCAGCATAGAGTGTGGTATTAAGAGAGAGAGACAGAGAGAGGGGTCTGAGACATATTGATATGATAATAAGTAGTAACTATAGTCTGTGGCATCCTGATTTATCTGGAGTCTTGCAAGTATGTCTCTATGGTTGCCAAGGAGAATTCAGGTGAAAACAAAGACAGCTTGAGCCCACAATCCATTTTAAGGATTATAGGACTTATTAGTACATTTAATAAAGGAGAGAAGTATTAGGCATGTATGAACACATAAAAATTGATTAAAGTATCTCCAATCACTGGTTTAAACAACAACAACAACAAATTTGAAGAAAATGAAGAACTTCACAAAGAGTGTGCTAAGAAACTCTGGATCAATGTTCAACTATAAATATTTTGTTTCTGTCTCTGTTTTAAATGAATAGAACTAAACCAAAAAACAAAAGACCACATTTTAAATAACCATTTTATAATCATGTAGGCAAAACCTGCCAGAAAAGAAATAGGTTTTACAGAGCCTTAAGATTAAAGAAAAATTACCTCAAAGCTTTTTCATTCCAGGATTTCAAAATTTCTCCAAATGGTCAACATAAAAGTAGGGCAAAATTAAGAAAGCCTATTTCTTTACAGTATAGTTCATATGTTATTAGTATCTGTTCTATCTCAATTAATGATGTGCTTTGTTGGGAAAAAAAGAGGAAAAATACACTTCTTATTCTTAGGAATTTAATATTTATTTGAGTGAGTAACTCATATGCCTATGAAGAAACCTAAAATTCAATTAAAAGAAATATAAATATGTAGAAATTAGCTTCTTCCAATCTAGTGAAGAACAAATATGTAAACGATCTAAGATTTATATGCTACTTATGAGCCTTACTTTCCATAGTAGGTATGTTTTTAAAATACCTGTATAAATTTAATTATCTAAACAATAACATTTTAAAGCAGGAGATGAGATTAGCATTTAAAAATATTCAAATCATTTTTTCTTAAAATGTGGAAATTCCTTTACAAAGGAAATAATTATCCTGAATTATATGATTTTTAAATTTGGATTTTTTAATCAGTATATTAGTATACATTTAATTAAAAGTAGAGATCTTATATGTTTAATCTACATACGCTTGAAAAATAAAACAATTTTATCACTATAATTTTAAAGTAAGATTATATTTTTCATTTGATCTCTCAAAAATATGTAATGAATTGTTGTAAAGGAGACTGTCAATTCAATAACATGATTTTGACTTTTAATATTTCAAAGGCCTTATAATGCTTTCTTTAATATGTATCTTCAGTTTTATTGTCACAAAACACAGGTCAATCAGTTTCCATTTGTAAATGTAATTGCCACCACTGCATGCTCAAAAATAATAATAAATAATACTTATAATATTTATTATAATATTTAATTTTGTGGATTGTGGATTAGTAATTAAACAATATAGTACTTAGCAACTGTTCTAATGCTTACTCTGGGTCATTGGCTATAAAGTTGATTACATTTCAAATCTACCAAGGATTCAAAGTTTTTGTCTCAAAGAGGTTAATTGGAAGCATGAAGCCTAATCAAGGCCCAATAGACTGACTCTAGAATATGTTTTTATGGTTAGCAAGTTTTAATCAAATGAGAGGGAACATGTAATATTTCCTCTTCCTATCTAGATAATGTTAGCTCTCCCATATACATCCCAACTGGTTTCCAGAATTAATTTGCTAAGTGTGCCAATAGTTCTCCAATCTCCACCACTGACACGTATCTGGACCGATGGGTCAAAACACAAACCTAGGCTTCCCATGGGGAAGGCTATGAGTCGGCTCTGTAAGTACAGAGTTTGGGAGGTGAGAGATTATCTAAAACAGCAATTCTCAAAATTTAATATGCATACTAATTACCTGGAGAACTTGCAGAACTGTGAATTCTGATTTTAGTACCTCTTAGGTGGGGCTTAATATTTTGCACTCTTAATAAGCTCACAGGTAACACAGACGTTGAGTCATCCATGACTGTACTTTGCATATATAATCATTTCAATTGATTAATGAGAAAAATTGAGAAACTTGAGTCCTGGACAGGCTGTTTTAGAGATGGGCATTGGTACTCAGCTGAATATAAGTCCAACGTGACCAAGAACTTATACCTTATAGTTAATCTTACTGGAAGATCTTAAAGAACAGTAATCATGTGTTGAACATAATTTCATCAGCCATAGCACCTACCCCAAGGTTTGATCTGTGTGAAGTTTATTGAATAAATATTCCCTGAAGGAATTAAACATGAGAAACTTTGCCTTTGTTTTCATCTCACTAAGTAGCTACGATCCAGCTTTAATCCTTGCCCAAGCAGCTTCTCTTCTAGTGTTCTCCGTATCAGTAACAACACCTTATCCGCACAGCTGCACATGACAGAAACTTGGAAGCCATCCATGACAGGGCCCTGTCCCAGACATCTAATATGTGGAAAATACTTATTGATTCCAGAAGAAAGAGATATCTTAAATTTGTTCACATCTGTCCATTGTCACTGTCACCTTCCCCATCCAAGACTTTACCATCTCTCTACTAAACAATCAAAGCCTTCTTCGTTGCTCCTCAAACTATCAGAAGAAACAGAGTTTCTTTCATTTTTTCCCCCAACCTGAAAACCACCCAGCTGTTCACTCAATTCTGCTTTTGACCACCCCCATCAATTCTCATAGCATCTAAATAGATATTCTTAAAATATTAATTACATCTTGTCACACCCTTGCTTAAAACTTTTCAAAACTGCTCCATTGGACCTAATCTAAAGTCCAAAACACTAAAGCCCAGAATCGTGTTGATTATCTAGCATCTGCACACCTCTTAAACCTCACGCTGAGCTACTCTCCCCCAACTCAACACTCTGACTCAGGCCTTTGTTGGTACCTCAGTCTTACATGTCCTTCAGAAGCTCTGTCTGGAAAACTCTCTTGCCTATTTTTCACAATGCAACTTCTAGTCATCCTCCAACTTAAATGTTACATGCTCAAAAAGACCTTCTTTGATATCCTATCCTGCAGATGTCATCCTGTTCTCATGATACCACATGCCTTTTATGAATCATTATAGTCAATGTATTATATGTGTATTTGTGTGATTAGTTGCTTAATTTCTATACCTTTTACTAAACTTCAATATCCATAAGGACAAGAAATGTGCATTGACCACCCTTTTATTCTCAGTCTTCTATTCTAGCTCATGAAAAATGCTTAATAAATACACTAAACAAATGAAATGATCTGTCCACTTCAAGCAGTTGAGAGCTTTCTAGAGCTATTGTAGGAGAAGATGTTCCACACTCTAATCTTTAAGTGATCATGTGAATGGTCAATTAGAAGATGAGGAAAGTCAAAGGTAAAGAAGAAAAGGGAGGAAAGAAGTTTCTTTATTACCTCAGTCTACACACTCAGGCACACATAGACTCACACACCACCACCACAACCAACAGCAACAACAACCTTAACTGTAGCCCAACTCTGGGTGCTCTATGTAAAGAAAATCATCTAACTCTCAGGGATTCATTTTCCTCATCCATCAAATAAGAATTGTATCAAATTATACTCTAACATTTGAAGATTTCTGTGTCTATAGGCTGACGGAGCACATGGCTCTTTTCCGTTCAACATTCATTTTACTTCTATAACAGCTTTTTGTCTTAAATCTTAAAACATTTCCACTCATCAGAACCACACTTTCAAGTGGAAATAACTACAAAGTACCATAACCATCATGAGCAAACATTTCATGAATTTCTTACGTGACATCAGAGATAAGAAAGTGTTATACACAAACATAGACCTGGGGAGAAATGATGCACGTCCTCCTCTAACTTGTCAGCTACTTAGCAGTTTGAGCCATGCCTTCCTTCTTGAAACTTTCTCCTCCCTTGGCCACCAAGTCTCTGCTGGTTCTTCTATTTATGCAACCACTACTTCTTACAGTTACTTTATGCCAACTGATAAAAGGTACAATGTTGCTTTTAGAAATCATGAGTAGTGGGGCGCCTGGGTGGCTCAGTCATTGGGTGTCTGCCTTCGGCTCAGGTCATGGTCCCAGGGTCCTGGGATCGAGCCCCGCATCGGGCTCCCTGCTCAGCGGGAAGCCTGCTTCTCCCTCTCCCACTCCCCCTGCTTGTGTTCCCTCTCTTGCTGTGTCTCTCTCTGTCAAATAAATAAAATCTTAAAAAAAAAAGAAATCATGAGTAGTACTAGGTATGCATTATATTTGTAATAAGTATTAAGAAATTAGCTTATTGACAATTTAATTAAGTTCTGCTTAGCAGGAAAAGAATTTGGCTCATTCTCAAAATGTGGAAAGGTCACCTGAATTTTTTGTGTCAATGTTGTATCACCCAATTTGAGTCCTTAAATGACATATTATCTTTGGTATACATGTGAATAAGTGAATAGTCACATATACTATATCCATGCCTAGAGATTTGGAATCTATACAAACCTGAGTATTCCATCAGTAGGCCTGTGAGTCAATTTTAGAGGGAGGGGGTAAAAAAAATCACTAAATTCAAACCTGAGAGAGACAAGGTATGGAGTTTTGCATAGAATTAAAAGTGTTCTGGTGGAATGCCTGGATGGCTCAATTGGTTAAGCATCTGACTCTTGGTTTCTGCTGGGGTAGTGATCTCAGGGTTGTGAGATTGAGCCCCGTATCAGGCTCTGTGCTCAGTGTGGAGTCTGCTTAATATTTTCTCCCCTCTCCCTCTGGCCCTCTCCCCTGTGCGTGCTCTCTCTCTCTCTTCTTTTCTCTCTCTCTCAAATAAATAAATAAATCTTTTTTAAAAAAGTGGTCTAGTGAGGGAATAAATACAAGGTATAACAACTTCTCAGTTTCATTTTTGTCAATCTCTCAGAAAACCTTGACTATCTAAAAAAAAAAAATATATATATATATGCCCTTGTCTGAACATGTGTCTCAAAGTATTCCAAGGTATTCCAAGGAGGTATAGTCTCCTTTTCAAAGTTAAAGTTATCCTATTACTTTTGTTCCAGTATGTCTCATGAAACCAGCTGATGGCATTTTCACTGTCTTGGGCTCACATTTTAGCAGCTGTGGGACTCTATGTCCTGAATATACATTAATACATATAGGATCTTCCTTGCCTACGGAAATGTTTGTGACTTACAGATCAGTTCTTTCAAAGTGTTACCACATGACTGGAATTTCGGAGCTTAGCTGGCTACATACTCTGAAACTAAACTACCAAAGTTCAAATTTTGTATTTATTTCTTATTGACCAAATAAATTCAGGCAAGTTTCCTAACCTTTCTGAATATCCACATAGGGTTATGGTAATAATTTAAAAACTGAATACAAATAAAGCACATCAGTTGAAAATATGGTGTGTGCTCAATAAAAGCTGTTATTATTATTCCCTTTTAAAAATATTTATATACTGTATATTTATATACTGTATCTCTCACAATTTTCAGAAACTTTAGTAAAATATACTATGGCACGACCCTCCCACTCTATAATTTTAGAAGTTCACATGTGTAAGGATTGAAATTTGGTGTCCAATACTCACAAGATTGAACAAGTCACCTTAAAAATTTCACAAGAAATATTTCACAAATGGCCACAAACAATATTTCCCTATGGAAAAAAATGATATATTTTCTCTCTTCTTTTCTAGTCCAGGATTATGGATGTAGGTCCAAAGTGATGGGGTACAAGTTTTCAACCCACAACCTGGGTTCAAAATCTGCTCTGCCTCTTTGGAGCAGAGGAGAAGAGAAGCGCACAAAATAAAAGTGAAATCTGAGAGGAACCTAAGAATGAAGAAATGGGGAAAACTTATGGCATGACAGACATCATTAATTTAATATTGCTTTAAAATTAACTCTTTCCAGGGGCCCCTGGGTGCCTCAGTGGTTAAGTATCTGCCTTTGGCTTGGGTTGTGATCCCGGGGTCCTGGAATTGAGCCCCGCGTCAGGCTCCCTGCTCCGAGGGGAGCCTGCTTCTCCCTCTCCCTCTGCCCCTGCTTATGTTCCCTCTCTTGCTGTCTCTCACTGTCAAATAAATAAATAAAATAAATTAAAAAAATAAAATTAACTATTTCTAGCATATCCATAAACTCTAAATCAGGCTTGATCTGTTACATCTTTACTAAGTTTGAAATGACTTGGGAAGTTTTAAAAAAGTGGTGGCATTTAAGATACAAAGAATGAGAAGCAAATCCTTACAGAAAAATATTAGGACTGTTAATCATTTTGTTATTCTTAAAATGGAAAACCTAATTAATTGCTGTCCTGTGTAGTATAGAGGGAAAGTTCTGAAAAAATTCTGCTCTGGTTGATGTAATGGGGAGATAAGACAAATAATTGGGTTCCTATCTAAATTCTCTGCTATCAGTCACTGCATATGTACAAAATTCTACTGGCACAGCGAATAAATGGTAGCTACACAAAATTTGAAGTGAGAAGTCAGAGATTTTTACTATCTTTTCCCCAAGACAGGGAGAGAACACTGATATTTGTAATGCATTTTCACTACTTTATTCCCCAACCTGGCTAAGAAATACAAAGCATAGTCACAGGAATAAAAATAGTATGTCCTTAAGCATAAATTTAATTGGACAGTTTTGAAAGGAGAATAATACTTTAAGTTACAGTATTGGCTCTACTACAAAATGTATATAAACTTTAATGATAAGAACTTGAAAATATTTATATGCAACCAACTGCATCTGGCTCCACCTCCAGAACCCACCTCCCTAGAGAGTAGGACAGATTTTTCACATATTTGTTCTCCTCTGTCACTGGACTTGCTTTCTTAGAACAATTTGAGAACTGACAAGTGAAAAAAAATAAAAGGGTTATTGCCTATCTAAACATCCAACATACTGTCAAGGAGTGATATTGGCACTAAATGGAACACTGTTCTTCATGTACAAGAAAAGTATGTCATTTAAAAAGTTGTTCATATGAACAGATTACTAACTTTGGTTTACCTAACACAAAATGTCTATAGCCAGACACGCATGGACATAGGTTTTATAGAATGAGCGTTAGTGTTTGCAGAATGAACTTTTCAACAAGATACACAGTTAATCAAGTCCAGTTATCCAGAAAAAGAATTTTAAATTACAGTACTTGAGGGGTGCCCGGGTGGCTCAGTGGGTTAAGTGTCTGCCTTCAGCTCAGGTCATGATCGCCAGGTCCTGGGATCGAGCCCCACCCACCTCGGGCTCACTACTTGGTGGGGAGTCAGCTTCTCCCACTCACTCTGCCCCTCCCCCCACTCGTGTGCATGCTCTCTCTCTCTCTCTCTCTCAAATAAATAAATAAAATCTTGAAAAAAATTATAATACTTGACATTAAAACCAGCTATAGGTAAAATGGCAGGCAAACTAACCATTTGGGTAACCTAGTCTGAAGTTTGTGCAGTAGAACCAGTACTTCAAACCTGTCAGTGAAAAATAACAAATTTTGTTTTTTTAATCTCCCGCCTTAATGAATGTTTTGTCCTTTTAAATTTCCATGGTGACTTTCCACCAAGATATTAAGAGAATACCCTAAATGGAAAATTCTTTTAACATTTTTCAAAAAGGTCCTACAAGTAGAAGGGTACTGAGAACCACCTCTATTTTATAGATGGGGAAATTATATTCATGTGATTAAAAATTAAAATTAGGATGCCTGAGTGGCTCAGTCAGTTAAGCATCTGCCTTCAGCTCAGGTCATGATCCCGGGGTCCTGGGATGGAGAGCCATGTTAGGGTCCCAGCTCAGTGAGAAGCCTGCTTTTCCCTCTCCCCCTGCTTGTGCTCTCCCTTGCTCTCTCTTCCTCTCTCAAATAAATAAAATCTTTTTAAAAAATTTTTAAAAATTAAAATTAGATTCCTCTTTCCCAATTAAATGAAGGAAATACCTATTAGGCTTTACACTAAGTTTTCACTAACATGTTGGCTATCATAGAGTTTGCATGTATATCCTAAATGATAAATTACATGCAGAAATCAGAAATTGAACTATGTTCACCTGTGTATTTATCTGATAAGTACATTTTGGAAAGAATATATATTAGAGACTTCTGATGAACCAGAAGATAGAATCTATGTGTCCAGCAGTGAGCGATAAGTAGATGCTCAATAAACTTACTTTCCTTTCTTCATAGGGACGCAGCCAGACTACATTTCTGAACCTCTTTTAAATTTAGTCATAGCCATGTGTGCAAATGTGACATGTAACTCCTCAGTCTGTGGGTACCTCCACCCGTAGGAAAGAATATGGACTCTTTTCCCTAATACGCAGAGGATCCAGTAGGCTGCCAAGGCCCTGTTGGGTGGCAAAGCATCAAATTGAAAGAGGGCTGGATTCCCAAATGACCACATTGTGAAAAGTACCCCGGTGCACTCAACCACCACCTCCACTAGACTGTGATGAATTTACCTGTGTGAGAAAGGTAGGAATGAATTGTGTTTTAAGCCTATGAGAATTGGAGTTTATTATTATATTCAAACCACTCCACAGAACAAAATGTGTTTACCTACCACTGCCTCCATAAAATATATTGAGGTAACAGTAAATGAAAAAGAAAAGGCACAAACCAAAAGGACAAAGAAAACAAGAGAGGCAGATAGATTTTGAAGCTGGCAAGTTGAGCAAGGAGAGGTAACTTACATGACAGAAGAGACAAAACTGAAACTTAAATGGATGGGAATAATAAAGAGAAGTTGAGCCGATCTGCCCTGAACTCATAAAAGACTTAGTTCTTGCCGGAACGAAATAATATAAAAGGACAGGGTTAGGCTGGGGTTCAAAAGATGGGGTTGGTTGAAAGTCTTAATTAGGAGGGGTTAGATCACAGATCTCTCTGTCTCCCACTATTATTAATGCTTCCAAATCTTGTGAAATACCATAATTTTGCTTGATAAAAAAAAACTGAACCAGCGACATGTCAGGGACAGTAGAAGAGGGAAGTCAGATGCCAGAATGAAAACAATCGGATTAAATAAAATCTGCACATAAGTAATGAGGCCTCCCAGCCACCTTACTCCATGCTGCTCCCACAACACTGACATTTAGGTATATACTTCTAATACAAAAAATGGTGAATTCTTCACTAGAGAAACTAAATGAGAAAAGACCTACATAGATATTAATATTTGTCATCTTTCTGGGAAAATGCTAGAAATGTCCTCTAGAATGCCTCTAGAATTAACTATGCCCCTACTACTACCGCCAACACACATATGCACAAATTATTTTCATGATCTTTTTAGGTCACCTTCTTGAAGGTAAAGGATTACCTGGGTTCTGAGGAAATTCTTCAGTCAAACAGAGAGACTAAAACAAATGAAAAAGAAAATAATTTAGATAAAACAAAAATAATTCAGGTAGCATAAAAAAACTAATCATCATAATCATTATTAATACCATCAGATAAGAAAGATACTGAATCTATGATCCAGAAATAGAATGCTATGAACAAAATTAATCAGAGAACAAAAATGAGCTCCTATATATTAAAAATAGATTTTTTTAAATTATAAGATAAAGCTGAGAAAATCTAGGAAGTTAAAATAACAAAAAGATGGATAACTAAAGGGGAAATGTACAAGAATTAGATCAAGTTAAAAAAGCATTATACAAGCAATATAAATTTCAGAAATTAGAGAAAATCAAAATGCAAAAATTACAAAGGAAAATGGAAAAAAAAAAGATAAAACTGAAATCTCTGGTTTCCAGATTAAGTATTCCCATTGAGTGCCTTCAAATTCCAAAGGGGAAACACATGATTTTTAAACCTAGAATTCTATAATGATTGTGTTGGTTAGGCACATTAGTCTATAATCTCACCAGAACCCAATCTAGTGCCAACTCTGTGAATGAGGAAACTCCAAATGATTCCAGCTCAGCCATTTTTTCCCAGCCCTTTAACCCTTCCCAGCTCAAGTCCTAGACACCGTGGAGCAAAGATAGGCCACCCTCACTATGCCGCCTAAATTCTTGATCCACACAATTTGTGAACATAATAAAATAGTTGTTACATTATGCCACTAAAGTTCGGGGTGATGTGTTATAGAGCAATACATAACTAGAATATCAGCTAGACCATCAACTGAATGCTGACATTTTCAGACATGCAAAGATTCAGCATATCAACCTCCCAAAAGTCATTTTTTAGGAAACTACTATAAGGTATACTTTAGCAACATGATGGGTCAACCAAAAAAAAGAGAGAAACATCAGATCCAGAAAACAGGGAATCCAGCACTGGAAAGAGGGAAGGTAGGCCTGGGAATATACACTCTGCAGCAGCACTTCAGAGAAAATTATCAAGCTTTAGCAAGAGTATGGAGGGCCTTGGAAGGAAAGCCCCTTTGGGAGGAGAGTGGAATACTGAATTTATGGAAAATTTGAGCACTCTGTTTGTTTAAAGATTTTATTTGTTTATTTGAGAGAGAGTACAAGCCATGGGGGTGGGGGTGGGGAGACAGAGGGAGAGGGGGGAGGGAGAAGCAGACTCCCCACTGAGCAGGGAGCCTGAGAGGGGGCTGGATCCCAGGATCCTAGGATCATGACCTGAGCCAAAGGCAGATGCTTAACCAACTGAGCCACCCAGGTGCCATGAATTTGAGCACTTTGACTAATTATTACTGGGCAGATATTTGACAGATTCATTGGAGCCTTTGGAAAGAAATTATGGTAAGCATATATGAAACTAAATAAAATAAATAAACAAGATAATGGTTAGCCTCAAGAGTAATAAAAATGTTAGAGAAAGGGGGAAAATATCAAAAGGGCTGTCTTCAACTATTAAAATGTAAAACAAATAGTTAATGTTTAAAATTGATTTAATAATTAACGGATAATAACATTATATAGACAATTGGATATAAGAGCAAGAAGCAGCAGATTTGAGAATTAAGAATATTTGGTTATGGGAGAAGAGTATAGAAGGTATGGAGCAAGAGATTGTTCTATTTGTAATAAAATCTTCTAGTACTCTTTTTAGTTCTACTTGGATAAGGTTAACAATCACATTCCAAAGGTACAGAATATGCATAGGAATCCTCATCAAGCCAAATGAGTAAATAAATTTGGTATGGTAAACAGAGTTAGTTACATGATTTGCATTCAGTCTCGTACACTTACTACATTAAGTAAATTACTTACCTAGCCTTCCTTAGCTTCAGTTTCCATGTGGGAAAAATGAGAATGATACGTTCCTTATAGTGTTGTTGTCAGAAATGTTAAAAAAACAAAATTCAGCTGAGTAAAATTTAAAGATCTTATTGGCTTTACTCAATGATTCATGAATCAGGCAGCATGTCAGCTAGCAGATAGAAAGAAGTTCCACAGAACTAAATAAAATGAAAGACTTTTATAAGTAGAAGGGAACAGAAACAAGGAAGTTGTACTAGGCAACAGTAGGTTGTTTGCAGCAAGGTCACTTCCCTGTGGAGAATGACAGGAGTCTGTCAGTCAGATTACATCACTAGTACTGACCAGGAGATTCCTGAATGACTAGTTTAAGATTCCATTTCTGGGAGAAGCCAAAACTGTATTTAAGTTCATTCTTAGTTTAGTGACATGGGGCTTAGCCTAAGTGACTCCATTTTAAGCCTGTCCTCCTGTTTTTAATGGAAATAAAAGATAAAACAACTGTAAAGTAAGCAAAGTATAGCAGAATTTTGGGGCATCTGGGTGGCTCAGATGGTTAAGTGTCTGCCTTCGGCTCAGGTCATGATCCCAGGATCTGAGATCAAGCCCCACAACAAGCCCCACATCGAGCCCCACATTGAGTCCCACATTGAGCCCCACATCGACCCCCGCATTGGGCTCCCCGCTCAGCGGGGAGCCTGTTTCTCCCTCTCTTTCTACTGCTCCCCCTACTTGTGCTCTCTTGCTCTCTCTGTCAAATAAATAAAATCTTTAAAAATATATATACAGCAGAATTTTTATACGTGTGAACTCGCTTTCTTCCTTTTTTTTTTGCAGTTGTCAGTAAATACATAAATATCTTGTACTCTTTAAGAATGCTCATCAAAATTAAATGTACAATATAAGTACCTGAGATCCACAGGCCAAAGCTAAAATGTATGCAATTCAACAATCTGGTATTACATTCATCCAGTGAAGGTGAAAGTCTATTACATTAGAATAGATATTCACTTTATATTCACTAAATATAATGCACTGCATGGAATGGTGGGAAATAAATTATTTTATTTTTTGGTCTCAAAACTTCCACTGAACAAGTAGTCCAAATCACCTAATTTTCTCAGGATTCAGATATCCTCTCCATATGGAATGAAAGAGGAAAAATGGTCTGGTTACCTAGTTGGAGATGTAAAAATGAATTATTACCTCCGTAAAGTGCATTGGCTTCTTGGAAGAGATGGTTGCAACACAATCAAAAATATATTTTTTTTAATTTAATGGAAGACTTTGTGTTGTATGCACTGTGTACAAAGGCCAACCCAGCGCTTCCTTCCCAGAGGGACCTTTCACCTCTCCTTTTGCGAGCATTAATGCTGTCTTGGATTAAAGAAGCACTAGAGAAATGACTTTTTCTTCTTGGCCAAATATACCAGTTTATTGTAGCCTGGAGTGCAAGTTATTATAGTCCATCCCTCTCTAAGAAACCGTACCTGGATAGCTAATGTGTGACAACACAACAATTAGACCCAAGGCATCCTTCAATTTCTTAAACTTTAAAAGTGTACAGGAATCACCTGGGGATCTTGTCGCCGGCAGATTTTGGTTATGCAGGCCTGGGATGTGGCCTGAGAGCGCATATCTAACCAGCTTCCAGGAGATGTCAATTTGGTTGGTCCTCAAACCACATTTTGAGTAGCAAGGATTACAAGAGAGTGCCACCATGTGAATGTGGTGTGGGCCATGTAAATAAACATTACTCATCGTGCCAAACATTAACCACTTTTCAGTGTCCATGCTAAGAATCATAACCATGGTCCCCTGATTTGAAGAAAGCTAGTGCCTTCTGGACTGAAACAACAAGTGGAGAGTAAATTGAAATTGAAAATGCATCATCTGCTTAGGTTATTCAATGCCTTGCTGAGTTCATTCAGGATTTTTTCATCCTCCATTACCCTCATTAGGCCTGTTGGGTTAGTGCTCAGTGTTGATCTGTATCTTAGTCAAGACAATTGTTGCTGATTAACTATAATTACTGTAATGGGGTCAGCTTTCTTTCAGAGGCTAATGCCCTCAGCTCATCCCTGCATTGTTCTGCCATAAAAGGTCCCAATCGCTAGTCATTTACTTACTTATTCTTTAAACCAACAACAAGTTGCTTCATGTGTGGGCTTTTAAATACTGTCCACTAGGTCTAAACACCTTGAATATACCTTTTACTTTACCTTTTCTTTTTCTCCCTCCCCTTTCTCTTTTTTTTTTTTTAATTTTAGAACAGGAGAATGATGAGTCACACACACAAAAAAATGTAGGTAGTGTTTACATACAATTCTAGAAGCAACAAAAACAAAAATTCAAAGGTACATTAAAACATCATTTAATATTTTGGAAAGATTGCAAATTTTTGCACATTAAAGATGGTAAACATAAGTAAAACAATTTACTAATTTTACTAACTTGATGACCTATAGATATGATTCTTTACCTTTTAAATTTTTTTAAGTTTGCCTATGTAATAAATTTAATGCATAAACCCCATATGTACAATGTATTTTGTTATTTTTGTAAGAAAGTTTAAATAATAAGCAAACAACATTATATCTAAAATACTCTAGTTTTAATCATTTTCTAACTTTACCTTTTATTGAAACACTGGGCATGGATATTTGTCATTTGCAATAGAAATCCAGTGAATGTTTATTCTTCTGACAGTGATATAATTTGGGAAAATAGTGTGGCAACTCTTTTCATGAAAAATTCATATCCCTAGCAATTGTAGTAGAGTCCAATATAAAACAGGCTAATTTTGGAAAAAATCCAAGATCTATTTATAGTATAGTAAAAAGTGCTTAACATACGGTACTTTCATAATTCCTAAGACGAGTAAAATACAGACATGCTTATACAGTACTAGCAAAAGAACAGAGACTGGTATTTGAGATGACTACACCACTAAACAAACCTCATGTATCAGTGTTTTCATTTACAAAATAAATTAATAATAAAAGCCCTATCTACCTCAAATAGATGTGAGGATTAAATAAAAATGTATGTGATAACACTTGGGAAAGTTTGAGGTATATTGTACCAGTTGGACCATTGAAGTTAATTCAAATTAAATCATCTCCCGAAAAATTCTGGTTTGGTTAAAACTGGAATAGAATGCTTTGGGTTTCACAGGTCCTCAAAACTCTTCGTTACTTCCAGGTTGAGAATAAGACTATTTTCTTAGCATAACATTTAATAGCTGATGCTAGCAATTCAGTCTAATCTCATTCTCAATACATAGTCAGCTGGTTCCACACAGATGGGTTATAAACAAATCGGTTGAAAATCAGTTGTCTGAAGTGACAAACTAAGTGAAATGAAATGAACTCTACAATCAAATATTCAAACTTACATTTATTTATTGTTTATTTGTAATATTTTGTCCTGTGGTATAGCCTAGCAATATTGTTGTTTTGTTTCGTTTTGGGTTTGTTTTTTTTTTTTTTTGGTCTCAGGCTTTAATACTTTTTTTTTAAAGATTTTATTTATTTATTTGACAGAGAGAGAGAGACAGCGAGAGAAGGAACACAAGCATGGGGAATGGGAAAGGGAGAAGCAGGCTTCCCGAGGAGCAGGGAGCCCGATGCGGGGCCTCGATCCCAGGACCCTGGGGGATCACGACCTGAGCCGAAAGCAGAGGCGTAAACGACTGAGCCACACAGGCGCCCCAGGCTTTAATAATTTTGATTCACAGGTTTTACTATACATGTTTCAACCCATCATTTTAAAATCCTCCTCATTTACTACTCCAGGTTTTATAAACTGAATTTTTAGCATTTGGTTTCATTTTTTCTGAGGCTGATTCTAATTTTGCCCCTGAATTTTCTGTGCACTTGTATAAATTTTTTAACAGTACCCCCAATTCTGACTGCCGAAGTTATGTGATATAGTTCTATTAGATCTAAAAAGTCCTTAGCATAAGACAGTTTTACATATAAATGAATTCTCAAAACAAGCAAAATAGAGACATAACTATACATAGTAAGAGAAAAATACTAGTAAGGAAGAATCTTTTAAAAAGCCAAAACTTTGTGTGTACATGCACACACACAAAAAAAATCTAAAAACTATACATGACAGTTAAAAGGATATAAAAAAATTTGGAACTACTTCTTAGCACCCAGAAATGCAAAAAACAAAAAAGAAAAAACCCCACAAAATTGCTGGAACATATTCATTATATAGTAAGGTATGACCTGATAATGATGATGATGATGGTAACAATGATGAAGGTCATGCCACATGGTAATTCTTATAAATTATACTGATAAACTTTATTATTTTTTAATTTATTTTTTTTACTAATTTACTGATGTACCTTTTTTGGTAATTGAAAACCTACTCATCTTTTACTAAAAGTCAGACGGCACCTCCTCTGAGAATGTATCCTCCTTACTCCCGTAGCACCATGTTAATTAGCCTATTCAACATCTAACACATTCCACTGTGGTTCTATGTTTACTAACCTATTTACTTAACTTAGAAACATGTCTTACTAATAGCTTATAGAAGAGTATGTGGCATACAGCACATACTCAGTAAATGTCTGATGCATTAATTAATTAATATAAGCACACATTATTTTTCTTAAAATTACCAGGGATTATTATGTATAAAGAACTAAATTCTCACCATTTCCTTCCTAAGTACTAATGACATATTTATTACATTTCTAAACTACCAAGATATCACCTTTTCTTACTGGCATGACTTTCTCTTCCACCATCCATGTAACATAACATATGAGTAAATATTATTTCTAATAGTATATGTGTTAGTAAATATTATGAGTAACTAATATAAATGTTTGTACCAAGTGCTTACCAATATAAGGTACTAGGAACCAGTCAAATTACATAATCTTGTCATTTGTATTTAGTATGCTCTGAAGTGTCCTTGGTAAAATAGAAATAATTCTGGCTTAGGAATTAGATGACCTGATCTGTAGTCTGAACTGTACAGCTCAGTAAGTGTGAGACCTTGTGGGGATTTTATCCTCTCTGTGCATCAGTTTACTGATCTATAAAACTGTCCTTCCTAACATTACCAAGAACTTACATGGGCTAGGGTCATGTCTTTTTAATCTCTTTACATCATGCCAAGAATACAGCAGAACCCCAAGGAAGATTTACTAAAAAGATAAATGAAAAATTATTGAGAATTAGTGAAGTATGTCTATTTGTAGTAGTGTTGGAGAGAGATGGCAAGGGGTTGAGTTAATAGAGAAAATAGACATGTACATCAGTCACAATAACAGCAGATAATTCAAATAATAGAAATACATACAAAGCCACATGAAATATGGCATGGTGCGCCTAAAGGATTATAGATACACATGGATAGTTGAAATGTCTGATCTAAAAGAAGTAGGCTGGCTTCAGATTTTTAAAGACCTTGAATAATACTCCACAGTGGTTGGGATTCATCCTGTAGGTTTGTGGAAAGTCAGTATTAGGATTCAGGCAGGAGAACAACATGAACAAATATGAGCTTTAAAGAGATATCTGCACTGGGGAGAATATACGAGAAAACAGAAGCTAGAAAAAAGAAGGAAAGAAAATTTCTTAGGGGTTTACTCTAGGAGAGTAGTATTTCATTTAATAATTACTGAATTATATTTAATATAATTATTATAATTATATAAGGAAATCATTATATATATGTATATTTTTATTTGAAAAGGCATCATGGCCATTGAGAGCAGAAGTGGACATTGAATGCAGTCAGTTGACTCCAAGGTCAGCGTTCTCCCACACAGCTTATCACCCCCCTCAAGCAGGGAGACCATCTAGGGGTACTGCATTAATCTCAAGATCAAATAAAAATAAAGTAGTTGAATTGAGGCTGTGGCCGTGAAAATAAAGAGGGAAAAGAGATTCAGGAAACATGTAGGAAGTAAGTTGACTGGATTTGGTGACTAGTTAGATACGGGGGTTAGAGAAAGAAGAAATTGAAGGTGCTTTTTTCTCAAATTTAAGGTTACTTGAAAATGTCCCAAAAAAGGATATAGTTGAAATTCTGAATAATAATACTAATTAGAGAAAGAAAAAAAAAACTTTTTTTCACACATACATATATAGAACACTATAGTAGTTTTTTTTTCTAAATTGCTATTAACTCAACAAAGAAATAATATTGGTACTCCCATAATTGACTTGTGGTATATATGAGAACAAGTTCAAATATGCATTGTATGTTTTTAATGATTACATTATTAATTGCTATGACTGAATGTTTGTGTCTCCCAAAATTCGTATGTTGAAGTCTTAATCCACAATGTGACTGTATTTGGAGATGGGGCCTGGGGAAGTATCAAGGTTTTTAAGTTTTTAAGGTTAAATGAGTTTTTAAGTATTTAAGATTAAATGAGATCATGGGCTGGAGACTTGATCCAACAGAGCTAGTGCCCTTATAAAAAGAGGAAGGGACATCAGAGCTCTCTCTCTCTCTCTCAATGAGAAGGCAGCTGTTTGCAAGCTAGGAAGAGAGCCCTCACTAGAAACGAACCATGCTGGCACCTTGATTTCAGACTTCCAGCTTCCAGAACTGTGAGAAAATAAATTTCTGTTGTTTAAGCCACCCAGTCTATGGCATTTTGTTATGGCAGCCTCAGCTGACGAATACAATGATGTTTTATTAATTAATTTGACTGATATTTATTAACTACCTACTATGTGGAGAGGCATGATGATAGATGTTGTGAAATTGAATGTGACATTGTCTCTGCCTTCAAGAAATTTACAAAGCAGCAGAGGAAATTAGAAACATAGGAAAAACCCACAGCCCCAAATCTATAATATAGACATCATAAACAAATGTCAGGGATGTCATTAACTGGTCAAATGATCTGGGAGCAATTCTGTACCTTGCGCAAATTTTTCATCATCAAGCAATTACTGTATTGCAATCTTACATTTCAGGACTTGATCCAAATTTAAGGAATTTCAAAAGCTAGGCAAAAAATTCAGTTTTTGCCTTTGAAGGTCAAAAGAAACAGTTATGACAAATGTATACATAGGTCATAATATATCAATAGATTATACAAATGACATTTACACAAAGGTGAACTTGGGGAATTAAGAAGTTACTTTGGTTAACAAAGAGGGAATTCCAAAGGAGACATCTTTTGAGTTGAGTCTTGAATGACAGTAATTTAGGAGAAAGTTACCCAGTATGGTAACCTCATAGGAAAGCTTATTTAAAAAAATAAATAAATTATATATATATATATATATATATATATATATATATATATATATCAAGCCACTAATATAAAATAAAAAGATGATCCTGAGTTATTTTCACCATTAGTGGAAATGGATGTGATGCAGAAAAGAAAAGGATTTAGGAGATCACATTTCTGAGATTGTCTAAAGTTATGTATCAGTTAACAACTAAGTTAAAACTCAAAATATTTTTCCACTGGAATTTGGCCAACTAACAATTCATAAAAGCCAACAATTTGTTTTAGCATTGGTTTCAAACTACAGGAAAATATTAATAATAGTCATCATATCATCCTATCAAACATGTAGCAGGTTTCATGCCAATTGCTTGCTTAATTGTCTATGAGCTTTTTAGAACTCACTAATAAGCTCTGGGCACAAGGGCTCTGTTTCCTTGTTTACCAATGCATAGTATACAAGCAGGAATGAATATATATATATTTTTTCAAGATTTTATTTATTTATTTGACAGACAGAGAGCACAAAAGCAAGGAGAGCAGCAGAGGGGGAAAGAGAAGCAGCCTTTCTCTAAGCAGGGAGCCCGATGCGGGGCTCGATCCCAGGACCCTGGAATCAGGACCTGAGCAGAAGGCAGACGCCTAACTGACTGAGCCACCCAGGCGCCCCAAGAATGAATATATTTAGTTTATAAATGAATAAATCTACAATTATTTAACTCTATAATGCAAGGCCAGAATTTAATAATATAAATTAATTGGCCTTGCCACTTTGCCTAACTAAGGTTATAATCATATTTTAATTTGAACTGTATGGTGACTAACATAACATAATAAAAAAGTGAAAAAAAAGAATTTCAACATAAATTAATATAAAATTATGTAGTATTATTAACCATTAAAGACTATTCACATGTTCTTAAAATGACTTGATATGTAAGTGTACCTAAAATTACTTAAATTCCTTTTGTAAAGTTGCAAATGATGCAGAGAATCATTGAGGACCAGAAACCACATTTCATGACATGGTAATGAAAGACTAGTCAAATGTTGAAATGATGGGAAGGGCATTTAGTAGTAGTTCAAAAGTACTATATAATGTAGAAATAGATAAGCAGTGAATGTAGTTTTATTCAATGAATTCTATAAGAGTATTTAGAATAGTGTAATATATTGGGATTGCTGTAATGATTGCTCTCTTCTCAAGGATGTACAAATTATTAAAGTAATATTTAAATATTACTGACATTTGATTAAGGAAATGTAAGTCACTCTATTAGACACAAAGCATTTTTATATCATTTTTCATTTTTTAATGGGCTGGACAACAAGTGATGTTATGTCAATCAGCTTGATTTTGAGATCTGGAAAGATACTGGATCAAGCTAGCCAAATTAGAAGCTAAGCATAAAAGATGATAAATGTATATGATAAAGGAACAATACAGAGAACAAGTTATGTTAGCTCAACTTATGTCTATGTAGGAGTACTGGGTATAAAAGTATAGAGAAACAATAATTATAATACCATTCAACTCAGCATTAGAGATATTTCTGACTTTATCTTAAGTGTCTCTTATTTACTTTAAAACAAACTGATTAAATTTGCTGTAATATCATTTTCAGACAACGGTCATCAGTGGTTAGTTGCCAATATAAGAGAACACAAAGTGGGGCACCTGGGTGGCTCAGTCGGTTAAGCATTTGCCTTCCGCTCAGGTCATGATCCCAAGGTCTTGGGATCCAGCGCCAAGTTGGGCGCCCTGCTCAGGCGGGGAGTCTTCTTCTCCCTCTCCATCTGCCCCTCCCCCAACTGTTGCACTCTCTCTCTCTCAAATAAATAAATAAAATCTCTTAAAAAAAATAGAGAAAGAGAACACAAAGGGACCACACAGGAAAATTACGTAGAGCTTAGATTATGTCCAAGAGTAGTCTCTTGGTATTTTAGTAAGATGACTGGGAAATAGAGTATAAATATGAATACATTTGCTCATGGTACAACAGTGAAGTGTGGCTAGTTTTATAGAAAATAAGAAATTTGAGTAATTCTTATCTGTCTTTTACACAGTCAGAGGGGAAGGAAAATATTCTAGGTACCAGAAATACACACGAAGAAAAGCTGAGCAAATTTTCTGCATGTATATTTAATGATAGTAAAGTGAAGATATCAAGTAACTGAGATATACTGAAACACCGGCAGAAGAGGGGGCACTCTTCATGCTTGTTAAATTTCCTAAAGAAAAAAAAAAGTGCATGGTCTGTTAGGGAATTGCAATCTTTAAGTATCTGGCCTGGACAACTGAGGATGGCTCTGCTATTCACCCAGGGGATGCAGGCAGGACTGATTCAATGGGAAAGAAATAAGTTTTAATATGTCAATTATGTAAGTAGCCTGCTGGTAAATATACCCAGGCCGCATTTGGGAATATGATTCTAGCTTTCGGGGCTGAAACCAGAATTAGATATATGCATTTGGGAGTCATACAAATATAAAAGGGTGGAAGTTGAAACCAGTCAGGGGTAACAATACCTAAGTAGAATGGAAGGATGAAAAATGAAACAGTGGAGCAAAACTCCACATAATTCTAACACTTAATGGGCACTCAGAAGAGGAGGGTATAGGACTCTCTACATATATCTTCGTCCTATACTTACCACATCATGTTATAGTGAGCAGTCCTTCCCACTTCCTCCATTTTGGTCATTGATATGTTCATCTCTGGTTTTTACTCTTCCCTCTATATAACTCCCTAGTCCAATTCCTATCGGTTTCTCTTTAGAAATATGTAGGGTCGGGGCGCCTGGGTGCTCAGGTCGTTAAGCGTCTGCCTTCGGTTCAGGTCATGATGCCAGGGTCCTGGGATCAAGCCCCGCATCGGGCTCCCTAATCAGCAGAAGCCTGCTCTTCCCTCACCCACTCCCCCTGCTTCTGTTCCCTCTCTTGCTGTGTCTCTTTCTGTCAAATAAATAAAATGTTAAAAAAAAAAAAAGAAATATGTAGGCTCAGTCTTTCTCTTATATTCCCACACGATACCCAAATCCAAGGTCTTCATTACTGCACAAAACTCTTATGTAATAATCCTGATAAAGATCCAGCTGCTTTGTCCAGGTCAGATTGGACACTAGACATACCATTTCAAATCCCTCTCTACTAGACTTCAGTGTGGAGCAATGGAAGTTCCCTTTAACATTGATTTCTAATGTTCACATCTTCAGGCAGGGGTTACCTGAAGCCTGAAGATGAACTCAAATATTCCAAAGACCAGGAACTTAGTCTTCCACCATAATTTTAATTGTTACTATTTCCTACCATCAGAATGAGGGCCAAAATATGCTTCACCTCCACCAGGCTAGCTTCATCTCCACAAAATATAATCAAACTCATCTTTGAAGGCCTACTTTTTCAGTTAAAGACACTCAAATCTAAATCATCCTTAAGGGTTGCAATTCCTCTATGAAATCTCCCTAATTTAGATATCATTCTGTCCAATATCTGAACACCTGTAAAAATTATTATTATAATTATAATTCAATTTTCCTCTGATTTATAGGTCTCAAATTTCCATAACTCTTATACCTAATACTGTGCCTTCTTCCACTAAATTTCTCAAGGTTAGTGACTATGACTAATACTTTGTTGTTTTCAACAGTGCAGTTTAGTTAGATGAAACCCTCCAAAACAAATATGTACTTCTTTAAGTTGCAAAAGCAGGCAGAAACTTACTCCCTGTTGTCTACTTCTCTGCATTCCATAGAATGACACCAAAATAATTGATTGATATATATATGTATGTATGTATATATACATATATATATAAAGAATTTGAAGATTGTAAAAGAGAGCCTATAAGTATTTTAGTATTAGTACAGAAGAAAAATGAGCACCTGATTAGTCTGCCCCAACTGATCACCTAAGAGAGGATGACCTATTAAATGAATGAGGATAGGAAATTAAGCACAGAGGCATGATCAAGAATGAATACTTAGAATCTACGAAATCTTGGGGCACCTGGCTGGCTCAGTCTGTGGAGTGGAGTGTGTGACTCTCGATCTCAGGGTTGTGGGTTCAAGCCACATGTTGGGTGTAGAGATTACTTAAAAATTTTTAAAAAATCTTAAAAAGAGAACCTAAGAAATCTCATCATCACAGATACAATGTACGTATGGTGCACATGCCCTTATTCAATACACTTTTTTAATCTTATACAAAATAATATACCAGACATAGACACTGTTTCTGTTGAATGTTTCTGCTGACACATTTCCCCAACCAGAGAGGTCAAATGTTTCATAGACAGAAATAAAAGAGGTAGTTTGATGAGCAAAATGAAAATATTAATTATGCACAGAAAATAAATGTATTAAATTTATATCAAATAAGATGAATCATAAAAGTTGTTGCAATGCATTTATACCAGACAGCATTCTCTATTTCTCCTCCATTTGGTGTTGGATGTTTCATGATAGGAATGGGATTTTAAGAACTTATTGCCCTACTCATTCTGTGTTCTCTCTCATTTTCTCTGTTACTTCGATTTCATCCTTAATCTTGGTTTATGCATTGTTACTCTCCTGCCCAACATTCATCATGGTTTTTCCCACATTTAGAATTAAATTAAAAAGTATTACAGTAGGGGGATGCCTGGGTGGCTCAGTTGGTTAAGCGACTGCCTCGGCTCAGGTCATGATCCTGGAGTCCCGGGATCGAGTCCCACATCGGGCTCCCTGCTCAGCAGGGAGTCTGCTTCTCCCTCTGACCCTCTTCCCTCTCATGCTCTCTATCTCTCATTCTCTCTCTCTCAAATAAATAAATAAAATCTTTAAAAAAAAAAAAAAAAGTATTACAGTAGGGCCCAAATGATCTGGCCTCTAGTTACTTCTCCAGTTATCTCCACCATTATCCCTTTACCCAAAGTATGTCGGCCAAGTTGGCCTCCTTGCTATTCCTCAGTCAAGAGTGCTACTGCCTTAAATACTTTATACTTATTTTACCTCTGATGAAATGCTCTTCATGACTTCTATACATCTCCATTTAATATTATGACTCAATATTGCATACCAGCAGCCCTACCTTTTCCTAATGATCATGTTCCATTACTGTGCCAGAATAGTGACTTTGCCCCTTGTCGGCTCATTTCTTGGTACCAGATGCCTAAAGTTACTGGTGATAGCTATACAGTATAGCCTAAGTTAAATGAGAATCTTAACATTCCTGGGTGGAAGACTCCCCTCTCTGAGAATCAATATCTCTAGGCCTGCAAAATCTAAACTTTCAGAACAGGGACTATAAATTCATCAAGTGGGTTACAGGAAGTGGTGATGAAAGACAATTCCTATTTCTTTTTTTTTTTAATTTTGTTATGTTATGTTAACCACAATACATTACATCATTAGTTTTTGATGTAGAATTCCATGATTCATTGTTTGCATATAACACCCAGTTCTCCATTCAATACATGCCCTCTTTAATACCCATCACCAGGCTAACCCATCCCCCCCAGAACCCTCAGTTTGTTTCTCAGAGTCCATAGTCTCTCATGGTTCACCTCCCCCTCCGATTCCCCCCCTTCATTTTTCCCTTCCTACTATCTTCTTTTTTTTTTTTTAACATATAATGTATTATTTGTTTCAGAGGTACAGGTCTGTGATTCATCAGTCTTACACAATTCACAGCGCTCACCATAGCACATACCCTCCTCAGTGTCTATCACCCAGCCACCCCATCCCTCCCACCCCCCACCATTCCAGCAACCCTCGGTTTGTTTCCTGAGATTAAGAATTCCTCATATCAGTGAGATCATATGATACTTGTCTTTCTCCGATTGACTTATTTTGCTTAGCATAATACCCTCCAGTTCCATCCACATCGTCGCAAATGGCAAGATTTTGGTTTTTTTGATGGCTGCATAATATTCCATTGTGTGTGTGTGTGTGTGTGTGTGTGTGTGTGTGTGTGTGTGTGTGTGTGTGTATGTATATATCTTCTTTATCCATTCATCTGCTGATGGACGTCTTGGTTCTTTCCATAGTTTGGCTATTGTGGACATTGCTGCTATAAACATTGGGGTGCACGTACCCCTTTGGATCACTACATTTGTATCTTTGGGGTAAAGACCCAGTAGTGCAATTGCTGGGTTGTAGGGTAGCTCTATTTTCAACTTTTTGAGGAACCTCCATATTGTTTTCCAGAGTGGCTACACCAGCTTGCATTCCCACCAACAGTATAGAAAGGGTTCCCCTTTCTCTGCATCCTCGTCAACATCTGTTGTTTCCTGATTTCTTAATTTTAGTCATTCTGACTGGTGTGAGGTGGTATCTCATTGAGGTTTTGATTTGGATTTCCCTGATGCTGAGTGATGTTGAGCACTTTTTCATGTGTCTGGACAACTCCTATTTCTACACGTCTATTTTCTTAGTCCCTGGACTCATGCATTTATCCACTATGGACACAGTACCATATAAATGCTATGGATCTAGAGTAGACCATATCCTAGAAGATGGTGCCCCAATCTGGCATCTCGGTTGTGCTTTCCACCTCTCTGTAAAGTCAACAGCATTTGAATAAGACTGGCATATCCCAAACTCATATTCCCATCATCTTTACTGAAAGCTGGTTTTTATGGTCTGAGGTGGTCATACATTGAGTCTCAAATTAGTAGGTCAAACATTATATAAATCTCCCACTAATGTTGCTGGCCAATACTTTAGGGTCATGAAAAACAATCATATAAACAAAACAGTGTCAGTCTCAGTCAAGATGAGTTGTTACCCCTTCCAAAGCCAGAGGGGTCCAATGTCCACTTGCCACAAGTGGCTGCATTGGCTTTTTTTTGGGGGGGGGGAAGTGTAGCACCATATCAGGGCCACAGTATTAATCTCTGTTGTTGACAGGTTAGACATTTGACAATGGAATTAGCTGGATCAGTGGAAGCCCATAATGTAGGCTGTATATATAGTCTCCCTCCTTGCCACCATTATTACCTCATGCATGTACCCATATTTCAACACTTGGGAGTAATTTACTGATGAAAACTTGCTGAATCATTCTTTCCACTTGGTTGTTCAGTGTCTCTTCTATGGTGGATAATGTCTGGTGGGTAATACAAAAACCTTCACATATATCATTTATTCCCACAGATGATGTTCATAGACTCCTGAACACAATATTTTAATCTTTTCCCTTCCAGACTTACTAGTCAGCTAGGCTATTCACTCTGGCCTATACTCCATGTATATTTTTATCCCAGGGTAATTTCTCTACCAAAGAGATGACCAGTTGCACAGCCAAAAGTTCTGTCCACTGGGAAAATTTCTGCTCACTGCACTCCCTTTGGGAAGTGCCCCTGAGTAGGCTTTCATTGTACCATGGACCACTAACCATGGACAAATCAAGTCTAACCAATTGTGAAGCACGTGAAGCCATTTTCCAGTGTCATTCATGATGATCCCAGTGGATAAACTGGAACCAGATTGATAAATTAAGGATATAACAGAGATCACCATCTTGTTTAAATTTGAGATTCTTTAATTTTTAAGGTAACATTAATCTTTCCTCCTCACAGAATGTAGTATTATTTTTGATTTATGACCCTGGATGAGTAGCTCTACTTTCCACTCGTCTTTCATCCCTACAATACCTCTTGCTGGACCTTTTTTGTAGACAACTTTCCTTCAGTCAGTGAGATCTGGGTCTGAGAACTGGGTCAAGTAGAGAAACTTACTGAGGCACTTTTTTTGTTGAGGTGACTGCCTTCAGCCTTTTGATCAGCCTCCATTCTTGATTCCTTTTGAGTGAATAAATTAAGCCAATCCATATTTTGGCTGCCCATGTATCTTGCCTCTGGGAACACTGTGTTCTATTAATCATTTCTATATTTCTCTGGCTACCAAACAAGTCTTCTTACTCATTGAGATAATAGCACTTTTCCTTTTTTTCTGGTGGCTAAGTACCACTACCTCATCCACTGTTATGGATTCCAAGATTTCAGGCTATCATTATCCCCACTGCTATCAAGAAACTAGTTCCATAACAATATCTCCTATTACCAGCCCTGGCTACAGAGTACAGACTTCGCTGAGTTTATCAATGTTGTTGGTAATGCTCTCATCAGCATATTCTTACACTTACGGGAGAAGAAACTGTTTTCTAGGTTCTTTTGTGCAACATATCCAACCAGCTAGTGAGGAGTTCCAGCTTTACATGGCAGACCCACTATACCATACCAACTCTAGGAGCCTATCAATCCTCTCTTTCATCACCTGCTAAAGTTGTGCCAAAATTTATACTTCAATTTGTTTGCCCCCCCCCCCGCCCCACTCCCAAGCTTCCAAGAGCCACCCTAGCTACTTATTAACACCATACTCAAGGTTCATGCCTAGGCGTTAAATTCTGTTCCATCTGAATATTGAGACGCTCTCCCATATTCAACTTTATCTCTCTGCCGCCTTGATCCAGCACCCTCAGGATCTAACGTCGTGCACACTCCCTAGATTCCTCCTGATACATGTTAGCCACACATTGCAGTTCCTTTGGCAATTGCCCCACTCCTCCATTGCTAGGTTCAGCACAGCCCTAGCTGAGCTATGCTAGAATTGGATTCTTGTTTCCTTGGTTGCCAGGAAGGGAGGGCCAAGTGTTGTCTTATAAGGACCTGCCTCATTTGAGGCCTCTTCACTGGTTTTCAAATAAGGGTTTCTTGCAGAAGGGCCACTTCTGCAGGACCCAGCAAATTTAAGGGGAATTGGGAGTTCAAGTATCTCCCATGCATCTTCCCAGAGTCTCCTGTTCAGTCTCGGAATCCCATTCCCTCCCTATTAGGGCCCTGCCCCTGGCATAGTAGACACGTTGGGACTAAGAATTCAACTTTTTCAGAAGGTCCATTACCCTTAAAAACTAAATCCTGAAACCGGTCCTTCATTTTTTCTGCTTTTAGCTAGAAGAGATGAAAATTTCCTTCAGTGCTGCCAAGGAGGTCCTCTAGCTTTCACAAATTGGTGTTTAATCATCCCAAGCCTGTCATTACCCCCCACTTGGTGCTCTGCACCAGCTTTGTAGTTCCATGTTCTTAATAGTAATTACCATTTGTCTCATACCTCACCAGCTAGTGCAATATCCTCCTCAGTATTTCATCCTGGATCGCAACCAATGATGAAGTAAAGTACAAAATGCTTTAAAAAAAAAAAAAAAAAGGAAATTCCCACCAACTCTGTAATCCCTAGAACTGGAATGAACCTTCAGAGTTGTCCCAACTTAAAGCAAGTGGCCCAGACATTTTTAACCTCATATCAGACTGTGAGGGCACAGGCTGAGCCCTGGGAGGGGTATAACCTTGGAAGAGGTGCTACCCTGGTACCTCTTGCAATCCCCAACAAGAGCTATACTCAGCGACTGTCACCAGAAGATATCCCCACTATCAAGAGGGGATTTGAGCAGAGCACTGATATAGTCTTCACTATAGCTGAAAACAAATTAAGTAAACTAAAGAAAGCTAGAAATGACTATATTTTGTAAGATTTGGAGATGAAAAAGCGAAGTGAAAATGGTAATTATTCAATTCCTAGTTTATTGCAATGTAGAAGTCAAATATAATTCATATCCAATAGTGTATAGTGTTTCTGAGTATCATGCAAAAACATATCCATTAACTTAAGGTTTGTTAAGAGTTAAATAACTTGGGTAATTGGTCTACTAAATGTTTATAAATATAATTATGCAGAAGACTGCGAGAGATTGTTATATAAGGAGTTGAGAGTTTTAGGCTTTTAGTGAATTGGTATTCCCCATTTGAAACATGGCATAT
Source organism: Zalophus californianus (assembly GCF_009762305.2). NCBI lineage: Eukaryota > Metazoa > Chordata > Mammalia > Carnivora > Otariidae > Zalophus > Zalophus californianus. The sequence goes on from NC_045596.1 coordinate 91,779,565, forward strand.
AGGTTCCCACTCTCTGAACACATTTTTAGGAATGGATTGGGTTTGGATATCTGTATTCTCCAAGAAAAAAAAATTCTATTAGTTATTAATATGGAATGTCAATTCATAAAATTAGAACTCATTAACAACAAATGAGAGTTCTGACTGTGAAAAAAAGTAAAATAAGAATAGGTCACTTATAAAGCATGAAACATTTCAACAGAGAGAAATTTCAACTTTTAGTTAATTTTGAAGCATCAGTGAAAGCTACTGTGTAACAAATTTTGTGCTATATTCTAAGTATGCAAGAATAAATTAAGAGCTTTCCATCCAGTGTGTGTGTGGGAACATAATAAGGTAAACAAATAATTGCAATGTAATTTGTGAGATAGAATAATAGCAGAACTATTACTAACTGTGATATAAATAAGAAAATAATCAACTATGGTTGATCAGAGAGAAGGAAATCCCTATTTGGGGACTTGAGGTTTGAGATGAGTTTGTAATGTATGTGTGTGGGGAGTTAGGGAGCTTGGGGGATATGAAAAAGAGAATTCCAATAAAAATGAGACCCCTTTAAAGGGACCAGATGAGAAATAACAAAAGAGGAATATCTTGGAAATTAGGGCAGGGAGAGATTGAATAGGCAAATAGTGTGGGCATGGAGTAAATTGGGCCTAATTAGGAGTTCTTACTCCATACTCTCAAGTACGCTGTTACTACATCTATTAAAGCAATTACTATGTTCTACTGCAACTTGCCTGCATTACACGAAGGTATTTTTTTATTAACATATAATATATTATTTGTCTCAGGGGTACAGGTCTGTGATTCAACAGTCTTACACAATTCACAGCGCTCACCATAGCACATACCCTCCCCAGTGTCCATCACCCAGCCACCCCATCCCTCCCACCCCCCCACCACTCCAGCAACCTTCAGTTTTCATAGATGGTTTTTATGATATTGAGATATGTACCCTTTATCCCTACACTTTGAAGAGTTTTAATCAAGAAAGGATGCTGGGGGCGCCTGGGTGCCTCAGTCGTTAAGCGTCTGCCTTCAGCTCAGGTCATGATCCCAGGGTCCTGGGATCAAGCCCCGCATCGGGCTCTCTGCTCCGCGGGAAGCCTGCTTCTCCCTCTCCCACTCCCCCTGCTTGTGTTCCCTCTCTCGCTGTGTCTCTTTCTGTCAAATAAATAAATAAAATCTTAAAAAAAAAAAAAGAAAGGACACTGTACTTTGTCAAATGCTTTTTCTGCATCTACTGAGAGGATCATATGGTTCTTGTTCTTTCTTTTATTAATGTATGGTATCACATTGATTGCGGATGTTGAACCAACCTTGCAGCCCAGGGATAAATCCCACTTGGTTATGGTGAATAATCCTTTTAATGTACTGTTGGATCCTATTGGCTAGTATTTTGGCGAGCATTTTTGCATCCAGGTTCATCAGGGATATTGGTCTGTAATTCTCCTTTTTGATGGGGTATTTGTCTGGTTTTGGGAGCAAGGTAATGCTGGCCTCATAAAATGAGTTTGGAAGTTTTCCTTCCATTTCTATTTTTTGGAACAGTTTCAGAAGAATAGGTATAAATTCTTCTTTAAATGTTTGGTAAACCCTAAGATATTTTTGAGGCTAGAGGTTGTGTCTTGGTCTCCTCTGTATCCTCTAACACTGTGGCTGATACACAGTTGAGTGGATGTTTTGAATTTCACATAGACAAAATGCAACATGAATGAATAATGGAAATCATAGTAATAATAGCTGTTAAGAGTTTTGAAGCATTTGTACCATGCAAGGGTAAATTTTATCTAATTTTCAAAACAACTCTATAACTTAGATACTGTTGTTTTCCACAGTTCATCTACAGATGAGGAAGTAGAGATCCAGAGATCCAGGCAATAATATATCCAATGTCACAGAGCTAGTTAACAGTAGCCCCATCACTCAAGCCAGAAAGCATGCTGGGTGCAGGAAAAGTTAGGAGAGAGGGCATAGGGCCTAGAAGAAGGACTCAGAGGAAAACATATTTGAGGCTGAGGAGGAACTTTGTTTAGCAGTATCCCCTGGGTGGCTAGAAGTGCTGCTGGGTAGCTGGACTGCTCTCTATCCTGTGGCTTCTGTAGCTCTTTGGGCTTCTGGCTGAAATGCAGACTTGTTAGAAGTCTGCCATTGTCACCCCACCCTGATCTCCACAATCTCTTCCATTTCACCCACGCGAATCAGTTGATATTGTTCCCACCTCTCCTTACTCTCTCCTACTAGTAAAAAGACAAAGAAAGGGAGCTAGGGGAAAAGAATAAGAGAAATAATAGAAGATAGAAGCATTTGACCTCACACTGCTGCTGTTTGCGGGGGGGTGGCTAAAGGACCTCCTTCCTCCACGTGGACCTTCCGCAGGTGCTTTTCCACCTCTCTCGCCATCTCTACTTTGGTGACCCTACCCAGGAAAGCTTCTATATTAGATGTCTGTAAATTTCTTTTTTCTTTTTTTTTTTTTTTTGATGCTCATACTCTATTTAGGATTCACTTCACAAATGCAATTTTAAAACTAGAATATATTAGTTCAGTTCAAAAACAAAAACATTCATTTCATTGATCCCCTATCTTGTGTGAACATCTTGCTAGATGCTGTGTGGAAAAGACGAGTAAGAAACAATCATTGCATTAAAGGTGCTTGCATTCCATTAGGGGGACAAACACAATATAATCCGGTAAATAGAATATTAATTAAAATGTAAAAGTAAAACAGGTGAAGAACACCTAAGCCAATCTTTGTAATTTAGTTAGGAAAAGGCATTCAGGAAGAGGTGCCCCCTAATTTGAGTGCTCAAGTTTAAAAAGTCAAGTAAAAAAAGGTAGGTAGAACAGTTGAAGCAGAGGCAAAAATAGTGTGTACAACAAGGAAACTTGCAAGTATATTGGTAATTCTTCTACAGGTGGCAGACAGTTTTAGTCTAACTAATAAAAGACCAGTAAATAAAACTGCAAAAACCTGCATCTGTATGACATGCAGAACTCAGCCAATTGTAATTAAATATTTTTTAATATTATTTTATTATGTTACGTTAATCACCATACATTACATCATTAGTTTTTGATTTAGTGTTCCATGATTCATTGTTTGTGCATAACACCCAGTGCTCCATTCAGTACGTGCCCTCTTTAATACCCATCATCAGGCTAACACATTTCCCACCCCCTTCCCCTCTAGAACCCTCAGTTTGTTTCTCAGAGTCCACAGTCTCTCATGGTTCGTCTCCGCCTCCGAATCCCCCCCCCCGTCATTTTTCCCTTCTTACTATCTTCTTTTTTTTTTTTTTAACATATAATGTATTATTTGTTTCAGAGGTACAGGTCTGTGATTCAACAGTCTTACACAGTTCACAGCGCTCACCATAGCACATACCCTCCCCAGTGGCCATCACCCAGCCACCCCATCCCTCCCACCCCCCACCACTAATTTCTAAGTGTTTGCTGGACTTTTTTACTGCACTTCTTCAGCATGGTTTCTTCACTTACTTAGTTTAGAACACCATATCTATTTCTGTTGACATGTTGCCCCATTTCAGAAGATTTTATTTATACATAGAACCCACAATCCTGTGAATCCATCACTCCTATCTCTAGTCCTACCCATTATCTACAAGGAAATGAATGTGCACCATTTCATAGTCTAGAATATTGTTTCAATTTCTGTTCTTTAAGCATCTTCCCCTAAGGAGGGGAAGTTTGAGGGTGAGAATGGGTTATAGCAAAGTTGGAATGATGCTCTGCTTGATCATTAATCTCTACCAGATAAAAGCCAGAATTTGAGGGAAATGACTGATTCATGTTAATGATGATTCCTTTAGCTCACCAGCTTCCTTCCTTTTTGACCTTCCCTCGGGAACCTATGTAGTGCCTACAAATCCCCCCCTTGATGTCAGCCCAATGAGAGCAGGGATAAAAGAGTCTTTATCTGGCAAGCAGAAAACTTCTCCCACATTTTCCTGGCAATAATCCAACACAAATCCAAGCCTCAGAGTTGTCCAGACCATACTAAATGGTCTTTGGGGAATAACATTGGAAGGTTTGGGATTTCATTCCATTTTCTCTTTTGCATTGCAGAACTAAAGCTAAAGGCTGACTTCTGCAACATGGCAGACAGTCAGGTGATACTTTTGGTAACTATTACTTAATGCCCCAGAATACTCAGGATAGGAGGAAAAGACCAGAGTGCTTAACAATAAAACTCAAGGTCACCTCATGTCTCTTCCTTCAAGTTTCAGCTTAAATGTGAATTATTTAAGGAAACATTCCCTGACTTACCAGTCTATGAAGACTCTCACAGTACCCTGTGCTTTGCCTCATAGTAGTTACCATGCTTTCCCCACTAATTCCTGAACTAATAAACCTTACCTGACATCTTATTTAATACTGCAAACTGCACTCTTATGCCCATATTCCAAATGCCCCTTTATTGTGTCTATTTTCTTCTTTTTTCTCTTAGCTCTTGTCACCTAATATCATCCTATATAATTTATTTGTTAATCATGTTTGTTACTTATTGTTTGTCTTCCACAATTAGAATGAATACTCTACAAAGTCAGTCACCTTTTGTATTTTGTTCATTGCTATATCCTAAGTTCCTAGAAGACTGTATATATAGAATGTTCTTGATACTTACTGAGCGGATAAATGGGGAGGGGGAAAGATTGTCTGGGATACTTCACATCCTTAATACCTGGTTGATTGTCTTCCCAGGATTTCACACTCAATGCCTACTAATTTGAACATTAATGAAGACAAGAGATGAGCGTGAATGAATAAATAAAAGATGCAAATAGCTTGAAAATGTTATTTTAACTAGCTTTAACTAAATCCTTCAAACCAGTATCCTACCATAAAACAGTTAGTTTTACTGAGTTTATTCTATAAACTGAAAACAGCCCCATCATACAACATATCAAAATTATGCAGGCGCTATGTAATCCATGTAATTCTCTTCCTGTTTGTGTGAATATGTATGTTTCTGTATATGTATGTATACATCGGGTAGTGATATTTTTCTTGTGCCACAGACAAGATGGAGAAGTAAGGAAAACAAAAACATAGATGATTTATTGTATAAGAATAATTTTCTTTGCGTTATTTCCATCCTTATTTTTATTTCATCCCTTTATTTAGATGAGAATTTCTGAAAATACATGTCATGTAATATTCCAGTGTGTGTGTGTGTGTGTGTGTGTGTGTGTGTGTGTGTAGTTGGTAGAAATGTAAAATGGTACAGCCATTATGGAAAACAGGATGGTGGCTCCTCAAAAAATTAAAAATTGAACTACTATATGATCCAGCAATCCCACTCATGGGTATATATCTGAAGGAATTCAAATTAGTGGATTTCAATGGATACTTTTTTTTTTAAGAAATAAGAATCATTTATTAGAATTAATATTTTGGCAGATAGTATTAGAACAAAGCTGTAGTCCTAGATATTATATGGACCTCTAACATCCTCTTAGGCTACCAGAACACTGCCCATTGCATAATATTACCAAGTGGTTATGAATTCAATAGGCAGTGTCTGAGCTATAACTAAGATCAACAATGGATTGCAATCATAAAATCTTCTCTTAGGATTACAAATTACTAATAAAGAGAATTCAGAATGCATACTGTGTCTTCATCAGTCATGTGCATTTCCATAGCAAGTCTTTGTTTTTGTGTTTCTAGATTACAACTGAGCCAGGATCCATGAGCCATAGAAAATCAAATGGGTGGCTGACTGGGATCCTTGTTAAGTGATTATGTAACTAGCACTTACAAGTAAGTGAAGAAGCAATACAATCAGGCTGATAATTTTAGTAAAAATAATACTTAAATATTCAGATAATTATAAGACAACAGTTTAAGGCCAGATTATTAGGATAGTTATATCCATTTTTTAAAAAAGATTTTATTTATTTTTGGGGGGGTGAGGGTAAAGGGAGAGGGAGAGAGAATCTCAAGCAGACTCCATGCTGATCATAGAGCCCAATGCGGGGTTCAATGTCACAACCCCGGGATCATGACCTGGGCCAAAATCAAGAGTTGGATGCTTAACCACTGAGCCACCCAGGCACCCCTAGTTATATCCATTTAATCAGGTCCTTCCACCTTTAAATCTTTTTTATTTGGTATATAAAACTTTTTACTTGGTTATTTCACTTAGCATAATATCCTCTAGGTCTACCTATGGTGTCACAGATGTCAGAATGTTCTTCTTCCTCATGGTTGAATAATATTCCATTATGTATATGCCACATCTTCTTTATCCATTCATTTAGAGGTAGATTATATTGACTACTGTGAATAATGCTGCAGTGAACAGGGAGTACGTATATCTTCTTGAAATAATGGCTTCATTTCCTTTGTACATATACCCAGAAGTGAGATCCCTTGATAATATGATAGTTCTATTTTTAATTTTTTGAGGAACCTCCATTCTGTTTTCCATAGTGGTTGTACCAATTTAGAGTGTACAAGGGTTCCACTTTCTTCACATCCTTGTCAACAATTGTTGTTTCTTGTCTTTTTGACAAGGTGGAAAGTGATATCTCATGGTTTTAATTTTCATTTCCCTCATGATTACTAATGTTGAGGATCTCTTCATATACCTGTTGGCTATGTGTATCTCTTTTTTAGATTATCTCTTTTTGTTGATTATTTCTTTTACTGTGCAGAAGCTTTGCTATAATCCACTTGTTTATGTTTGTTTTTGATGTAATGCCACATGTCTATTTCTCCTTTTAAATTTGTTGGTATTTGCTTAATATATTTAGGTGTGGGTGTATATATATATATATATATATATGCACATATATACATACATATATATATTTACAATTATTATATCTGTTTGATGAATTGGCCCCTTTATAATTTTATAACGACCTTCTTTATCTCTTGATACAGCTTTGGTTTAAAGTCTATTTTGTCTGATATAAGTATAGCTACCCTTGCTGTCTTTTTTAATTTCCACTTGCAGAGAATACTTTTTTCCATTCCTTCATTTTGGGCCTATGAGTGTTCTTATAGCTGGAGTAAGTTTCTTTTAGGCAGCACGTAGTGGGAGCTTGTTTTTACATCCATCAGCCAATCTGTCCTTTGGTTGGAGAATTTAACCCATTTACACTTACAGTAATTATTGCTTGCTATGAATTTACTAATGTCATCTTATAGTTTTCTAGCTGTTTTGTGATTCCCTTTCTTCCTCCCTTACTGCCTTCCTTTATGAATTGATGATTTTCCATAGTGGTTATGCTTTGATTCCCTTCTCTTTTCCTTTCATGAATATAGTGTAGGTTTTTACCTTGTGGTTACCGTGAGGTTTATGTGAAACATAGATATAGTAGTCTATTTCATGTTGATAAAAACTTAACTTCAATTGCACACAAAAACCTCACTTTTTTATTCACTCTTTTGATGTCAAAATTTACCTCTTTTTATGTTCTGTACTTATCTACAAATTATTGTAGCTATGGTTATTTTAAATACTCATGTCCTTTAACCTTCCTCCCAGAGTTATGTGGTTGACACACCACCATATTACAGTATTAGAGTATTCTGAATTTGACTATACTTGCCTTTACCAGGGTGTTGTATGTTTTCATGATAGTAGTTAAAAACCTTTCATTTCAGCTTGAAGAACTGTTAGCATTTCTTATAAGGCAGACCTTTTGTTTCTCTGGGAGTCTTTATTTCTCCTTCAGTTTGAAGGATAAGTTTGCTGGATAGAGGATTCTTAGTTGGCAGTTTTTACCTTTCATCTCACTTTGCCCTGGCCTGTGAAGTTTCTGCTGACAAATCTGCTGATAACCTCATGGGGGTTCTCTTGTAAATACAAGCTTTTTTTTCTCTGTTTTTCAGACTCTCTCTTTGTCTTTAATTTTTGACAGTTTTATTATAATGTGTTTTGGAGAGGATCTCTTTGAGTTTGTTTAGTGATCTATGAACTTCAAGAACTTGGATACCCAAATCGCTCTCCAGATTTAGGAATTTCTCAGCCATTATTTTTTTAAAATAATTTTTCTGCCCTTGTCTCCCTCTTTTCTCCTTATGGAACTCCAATAATTTGCAAATGGTTTCTTTTGTTGTTGTTGTTATCACATAGATCACATAGGCTTTCTTCATTCTTTTTTTTTACTCTTTTCCTTTGTTCTCCTCTGACTGGATAATTTTCAGTATTCTTTTTTTTTTTTTTTTTTAAGACTTTAGTTATTTATTCATGAGAGACAGAGGAGCAGAGAGAGAGAGAAGCAGAGGGAGAAGCAGGCTCCCAAGGAGCAGGGAGCCCGATGCGGGACTCGATCCCAGGACCCCGGGATCATGACCTGAGCCGAAGGCAGACGCTTAACCATCTGAGCCACCCAGGCGCCCTGACTGGATAATTTTCAAAATTCCAGTCCTCTAACTAAGAATTGTTTTCTTCTGCTTGATCCATTCTACTGTTGATGCTCTCTATCGAATTTTCTATTTCATTCATTGTATTCTTCATATCCAGAATTTCTGCTTGATTATTTTTTGAATTTCTATTAACTAATTAATTAATTAATCTCATTCTGCTTGTTTATTGTTTTCCTGATTTTTGTTGAATTGTTTCTCTGTATTTTCCGTTTTTATTATTTTAGCTTTACTGAGGTATATTTGACATATAAAATTGTAAGATATTTAAAATGCAATTGTGGTGATTTTATATACATTGTGAAAGGATTCTTCCTATCTAGTTATCATATCCATCATCTCACACATTTATCTCTTTTTTCATGATGTTTCTGTCTTTTCTTGTAGCTCATTGAGTTTCTACATAATGTTATTTTGAATTCTCTAACAGGTAAATCACAGTTTGCTGTGTCTTTGGACTGGTTACTGAAAAATTATTGTTATGCTTTGGTGGTGTTATTGGTTTCCTTGATTTTTCATATTCTGTGAAGTTTTGTGTTGCTGTCTTTGGATTTGAAGTAGCAGTCACCTCCACCAGTCTTCACTAACTCTTCTCTCCAGTGCATCCAAACTTGTAGTTTTTTGTTTCAGTAGTGTGCTGGAACTTCTCTGGTGGAAACCTGGATTTCCACAAAGGGTCTCTCATCCATGAATAATAACCTAAGATAGTCTTTTCTAGTGGCTTCTGTACCTCAGCACAGAAGAGCTGGACTCAGTTCAGGGGCTACTGCAGAGCCCACAGCTGGACCAAGGTCTGTATGCCTGTTATCCAATACAGGTGACAATATGCCATGGATCCCACAGCTCCAAAAAGGCACTTTTATCTAGGGATAGATGCCAATTTGTTATTGTTGAGAGAGGGACACAAAGAAGGGACATCTTATTCAGTCATGATCCTATTTTATTTAAATATGTTTACTTAACAATATTGCATTTTGTTACTAATAGTCAAATGCAAATTGGCTATTAAGAACTATATGCTCTGCAGTTCTTTTATGCCATGCCTAGTAATAATTTTGAATATTTTACATAATTTTCTAGTTGGTTAGGAAATATCTATAGTCTTCCATGTTAAAATGCAACTGTATTTTTAAAGAATTCAATGATTATAACTTAGAAGGATTTTGAGGAAAAAAATCTAGATTATGAGTCTTCATTCTCTCCTGTTTGAAAGTTCATGTCTTCTGAAGTATCTGCTTCTCAGGAGAAATTTATTTTTCCAGTACAGAATTTTCAAAGTTATGTTCTACAATATTGTTTTATCATGAATAAATCAAATCTTACAAACAGACAGATAAAAGAAAAATAGGTTCTCTCAAGCACCCTCTTCCTCTCTCTCTCTCTAAAATGGTCTTTCTCTTTCCAATCAAGTTTTATCCACATGAAGAAAATATGACCAAAATCCCCAGTCATCCTGCTATAACTACACATCTGCTTTAACCCCAGCTTAAATGAAGCAAATATTCCAATGACTTTAATATGCTTGGCAACAGTGGTAAGAATATATTAAATATCATATACTTATAGGAACTAAATTTAGCTCTGCCTATATATTTAAAAAGATAAATTCAACTAAATTTACTAAACTTCTCTTACAAATGGCCATTTTGGATAAATCAGAATAGGGAAGAATAGAAATAAATATTTTTGTCAGTCACTGGGTCTATGCTAGCAGAAAATATAATGCAAGCAAATCAGGTCAAAACAGTAAACATTATATTTCAAAATATCCTTCTGTTTTAATTATTTAGATATTTCTAGTAATAGCATGTTAAGGTTGAAGTATTCCTCTAGCTCCCTTGACTCTTCCCTTTATAGACACAAGAAAATCTATCAGAATCCTGAAACATTACAATCAAAATTACAATATTGAGCAGGAAATCAGAGATTATTTATTCCAAATAGAGTTGAAATAGGCTTTGCACATATCAACAAAAATGAATACAATTCTTTTCCATTTAATGTGTAAAACTCAATCAAATTCATCTGATACTAAATGTGCTAATTTTGTGGTATTTTTTAGACCTTAGCCAGTTATATTTAGCCTTTCAGAGCTCTGCAACAGATAACTTTCTGACCCACTGCATCCTCTAGCTTTATTGCTAAATATTATGCTGTTATGTCCGATTACTTATTTTTAAAAAATATTTTATTGGCAAAATGTATTTCTAAATCTCCAATTTATAAATATCTTATCCATGTTGGATAACATTTGCAAATATAAAGCTCACTTTCCTTATCAATTGGAGCCATTTGTAAAGAATGAGCCAAAAAAAAAAAAAAACAATACTATTTTCAGATTCGCTTTGCTGTCTACACTCTTGCTTACACCACTACTACCTGGAAATATGGGCTGTTCTGTACGCTCTAAGTACAGAACCTTCTGGGGCAAACATACTGTTTGGATGCTTCATTATATATTTTTGTCTCCAGTTATTTTATTTTGAATTAATGTTTTATTTCAGGGACATATAAATGTTTTTACAGTGAAACATCTTTATCTAACTATTGCCTACAATTACCGTGCATTACTGCAGCGCCGTCACATGAGAGCCAATAACTCAATCTGCCCAAACAAACCTAAATCTTTATAGTCACTGGGAAATTAAGTACTACATAAAGAAATAAAACTAGTCACATTCCCAGATTATTCCAAAGTGGTCCTTTTATAATACTGCCTTCTAGGGGATCATTTTGATTGAGGACACCATTTCACCTGAAATTTCTGCCTCCTGAAAACCAAAAGACATCAGGACAAAACTAATTTCATTCTATTTTAGACCACTCCTATTATCTCTACACCTTGCACCATTTTATTTTCAGCCTAAATCCTGGGAGGTCCTTTTCTTAATTTTCCTACCTTTCTCTAACCAGGAATCAGACACTACCCAGTTCGCCAGAGCAAAGACGATTGATAAGGCATTACTGCCATCTTGTGGCTACTATGATTGAAGGCAATCACCCTACTGAGCAAAGAAAAAAAACTTTTAAAAAAGACTCGGTTGTTATATGCTGTCTTTTATCCATTTACCTCCAATATACATCATTAAAGAGGCACTATAATGCACATTCCTTTTTTTTCTAAAGATTTTATTTATTTATTTGACAGAGAGAGAGACAAAGGGAAAGAAGGAACACAAGCAGGGGGAGTGGGAGAGAGAGAAGCAGGCTTCCCGCCGAGCAGGGAGCCCGATGCGGGGCTCAATCCCAAGACCCTGGGATCATGACTTGAGACGAAGGCAGACGCTTAACGACTGAGCCACCCAGGCGCCCCTATAATGCATATTCTTAATGAAAATATGTACACTAGTATTATAACATTCAAAAAGATGGTATCTTTTCCACACTTGGTCAAAATGTAAATGTAAAGTGATCTAAAATAAAAACTTGAGTCTGCACAGGGTAGAAAAATTATATAGTCAACTAAACAGAGGCATTAATAATTTTCATTACCTACTGCCTACTTCGGTAATTTATCTTCATTCTTTTTAATGTTAAGAATTTGTAAAAGGTCATAATTCAGGAGGTTCAAATATTTCCAACTCTGAGGTGACATGTTTGCCACACATCTCAATAGCCTGTGTCAGCACCGGAAATTGGGCAAAACCTACTAATAACCAGAAACAGATTTGAAACGAATGCTTCTCTCAGATCTGTATGGCACATGTTGTCTTCAATATTCTGTCTCTTGACATGTGACAAATTTGCAAACTCTGTGTTTTTAAAATTTACATGATACAGTCACTAAAACACTGGCAGTTAGATAGAATGAGCACATCTAAGAACACTTTGTTCTGAAAGTAGAAAGCAAAAACTCTACCCTGTCTCTCTATCGAGATCTATGAAATGCCATATAAAGTTTGATTTTTGAGCGGAAATTTCAAGGTGTATTTATCTGCGTGTATTTGATTGAGGGAAACACCTTGCTAAAAACTTGTTTTTCAAATAACTAGAGGTTCCAAAGGAACATTTTCTCGCCATAAGATTTGTATTGAGTCTAAAAGCTTTAAATACTTAGTAGAAAACACTCCACCTGGTGGTAGAAGAAAACGGGTAGCCACTTTCTCCAAAAGACCCTCAGAAAAAAAGATGGAATCAATCAACAGAATACACGTCTAGTGAGAAACCATGTAAGATACTCCACTGCAGTTGGTGAGCATCTTAAAAGCAAAATCCAGACAGAATCTGTCTCTCTATAAATCTTTCCACCCCTTTCCATTACTAGTTAGGTATTGTTGGCTCTAAGCCATCTGATTTTACTATGATTTATTAACTGCTATGCATTATATATGAGATTCAGGTTTGCTGAAGAGTTACCCTTATGGTCATTGTTGCATACAAATCAGCTACTGTTAGAGAGGTTTATTGCATCATTTTATGCTGCTAGCACTTTTGTTAGGCAGTAGTAGAATATGTAACTGGAAAATTTCCTGTTATATTTTTCCAAATATGTTAGGAGCACACGCAGTGCATGTTAAGAACAATAGGCCTTTGTTCCAGTCTGCTTATAAACAGAAGAAAAAACATCCAGAACAACGGATGAGAAGAAATAAAAACCTGTTGTCTAAATCAGAGGGATTGGTATTCTCCAAATCGTTGCTACAGCATTGAGTCATTTTCTCTGGTAAGACCAACTGAAACGTGAGAAAAAGCAATAATGTGAGCAAAGCCAATTTATTCTTGGTAGGAAATTGGAAAAACGGTAGCAGAGATCTAAGCAGATCTGTCTCTGAAATAAGCCCCCACAAAACAGTGCTTCCACATTCTTTTTACATCTAGACATTTGATTAACTAAGTGATTCAACTCAAATTCCAGTCCAGCCCTCAGCACAATGACTTGAAAGCTAGCCTTTAGCACCTTTCTCACCCGTTCCTCCCAGCTAGCATAAACAATCAAGACGAAAGCAGCACATTACCTAAATGGCTGTGGTTTACCTGTAACAATTACGAAAAAAAATGAGAACGGTTATTGTCTTACATACTCAACAGAAAGGGAAAAGACGTGAGTGATCACATTTTTTAAAAGTGGGAGGAAGAGAGGGATGTTTTCCTTCCTCTCGGCAATCTCGTCATGTTCCTTTAACCGCAAGCATCGTGGTCCACTTCAGTGTGACATATGTTATGAAGTGTTTCTGAAGAAAAGTGTCATGGTTCAGGAACAGTATTATGTCCAAGAAGAATAAGGAGAATATTCTGCAGTCTTAGCTTTTGGTATGACTACTCGAGGTATACTAGAATCATATCTAACAAGACATATGTGAAAGAGCTTTAGAATCTCCTGTATGCGGATTATTAAGAGTATATATGCCTTTAAATTTTTGTCGAAGCCATCTGCAAATGCACTTCCTAGATTTTTTAATAGCTTTACTTCCTCACAATTAATTGAATAATAGTAATTATAAGACAGGTTCAACTGGATTCACACGTAAGAAAATCTGGATGAAAAAGTTTAGTTCAATAAAAAAAGTTTCACTTTCTTGCATGCCCCCACTATGTGTCTACTGATAACTTTTAAGCATAACAGGGATAAATGGATAGTTAGTTGACATTAGAGATTCTTAATCTCTTCAAGTCTTTGATTTTTACAGAACATTTTCAATGTATATTGAGTATTATCCCACAAAAACTGCCAAAGGAAGATGAGGCATTGAGGAGGACAGGTAGAAAGATCCAAGACAACCAGCTGCTCCCAGGCACGGGGAACTTTGCCAAGGACCTATAGGTTGTACTAACCATTCAGATCCATAGTCAGCGAATTCATGGGTGCCTTGAAACTCTCAAGACTATTCCAGTTCCTAGGATCAATGGTTTGAGAAAATACCCTAAATACAATTTTGTCACAATTTTGTATCATAATCCCACCCCCAACCTTCTTTGAATGTTCCTCCTCAAAAGGTATATGATTCAGAAAAGTGGAAAATTCAACTCCTATAGAGAAACTATTAATTAGTGTATAATATAATTATTAAATGCTTTGTTTCCCTTCAGGGAGGGAAAAACACTGAAAGCACAAAATTCTCTGTTTTTAAAAGATCTTCAAAGTGGATAATTGAACAAATTTCAAAATCCAGCCCAAACCATTCTCCCATGCACTTGGCATATATTTGTTTTTTTTTTTTTTTTAAGATCAGTGTACATGCTGCCTATTTTCTGGGTGCCTAGCATGAATTATAATGAACTGCACAACCAGAGAGAGCAGATAACGGGTATGCAATGTTTATTCCTGTTTCTCTTTCTTCCAATGACGCTGTTTAAACTGATAAACATCATTTGGCCTTGGCAATCTAGACCCTCAGGTCTGCAGACAAACCCTAATTAAGGTAAGTGGTACCTTTTCCAAGGACATCTGCTACCAAAAGTTTCAAATATCCATAACAAAGCATGATTTTTCAGCCTCCAGAAACATTATGATTAATATAGAAGTATTTTTTTTCCAAAAGGGTAGAGTTACAGGTTGAGATGCTGCTTCCATTTCCTTAGAACTGCAAAACCTTGACTTACTCCACTTATTTATTTTCTTTTTGTTTCTTCAGGTATTGAGACTCTCTCTCCAGTTTGACAAGTTTAATAATTAAGACAATGTAAACCATCAAACAGCGAAGCATCACAATGCAGCAGAAGCTGGAAGAAAATCTAAGATGGTGTTTGGTTGTACCTCTCACTCCTCGTGGATTTATGAAAACAGTTTCTTTCAGATGGTGTCTCCACGAGGCAAAGTAAAATAAGCACTTTTCCAGTTGATGTGTTCTAATATGAATGAAGTGGTATAAAATGACATACAAGTGAAGAAATGACATGCAAGTGACTGTTTTTACTACATCGCTCTAAACTATAAATTGTTTTTGTC
This sequence comes from Zalophus californianus, assembly GCF_009762305.2. Classification (NCBI taxonomy): domain Eukaryota; kingdom Metazoa; phylum Chordata; class Mammalia; order Carnivora; family Otariidae; genus Zalophus; species Zalophus californianus. The sequence continues at coordinate 91,794,857 of NC_045596.1, forward strand.
TGTTAGAGCCAAGCTTGGGAATTTGTGTGACAGATTGGACCAAGATAATTAATTGATATAAACATTTCTTAATGTCTCTAGACATACAAAAAGTTTGGTTTTGATTTATTTTATTTTTTTATATTTTTGGTGATAAGAAAAAATGTAAATAAATGGTTGTTTAGCCTAATTCTATTAAATATACCAAAATGCAAATTCCACATTTTCTGGTAATCAGAGATTTAGGGGGCACAAACTGGTTTTTAAATACCCATATATAGGTAGAAGTGAATTTGGGGTTGTGTTAAAGTTAAAGGGCACCTCTCTAAGCAACACTGAACTCACGCAAAAGCTGAATTTTTATTTGGTTCAAGCAAGGTTCAGCTGTGAGTTTCAGTGATGACAGTTCTTGAATGTTACACAGGAGAACAGGTATTCCAAATTGGGAGGTAGGAGAGGACTCCACAAGTCTTAGAAGATTTATGACAGAATTTGATCTTTGTTTTCTAAAACTAATTGGATTTAGGTTACACAGATCGTGAGCTACCAGTAAGAATATGGAGCTGCATCCCACATACTATATAGCATAATTCGATTTAATGCATTTCATATATGTCATGCTACATTACAATGCAGCTTACACGTATTCAAAACAATTGCCATGCATACTCTTTAAGCTACAGCTTTTGTCACATTGTGCATTATTTACAATCACTTGTAAATCCAGCAAAATACACAGGCAGAAAAATCAGAGCAGGAGGTAGAGCTGGTTTTAATGTGATTATATTGGCATCTGATATGATGGTGCTTTGGACCATATTGACATGAGTGAGGATTCTATGTAGCAACTGTTCAATACCATCCGTGGACTTCTCTGATAGACCACTTAACTATCTCAGCTTTTCCAGTGATCATCTCATTTATCTAGGATTATTGCACTGAATTTACTGTTTGGTTTTCTTCCAGAACTGAAATGTCAAGTCCAGTGTCATGTATGCAGTAGCTTTGTGCTGTGAGAGCTTCACAGATCCCCCAAAAGCTGCTAGCAGTTGATCTTTGGATAGAGCTAGAAATAAATAAATCCTCTTTAGCAGATCAATATTCATCCCATTTAATGCTTGATGTGAAACTTGTGGATTTGTGGTGGTAATGCTGATGTACAGCTAATCGTTGAAAATGGGCATTAGGGCTTTTATAGCATGGCAACATATTGTCAGGCAGGAAGGGAAAGAAGTGGTGAGCACAGCCTGGAAAAAACATGGTAAGTGTGTATAAATTGGCTGCACATTTGGAATTCACTTGCAGTGCTTTACTATGCAATACTAAAAACGAATAATATGGACAACAAATGGATCCCCTATGTAAAAAAAAAAAAAAAAAAAAAAGAATCCTGTAACCTTCCCTTGGTTTGCCACTCTTTATGGTACCATCTATACAAATGAAGTACCTAAACTTTTTCGAGTCCCTGGTGCTAAAGAAATTGATATTGAAATATTTTCCCAATGGTGATTGATGTAATTGCCATTAATGATAGCATGGAAAACAGTTTAGCATAAAAGCCAGACACTTTTGGGAGCGGTGGGGGTTTTATACCAGAAATTCCTACTAAAAATGGAGACACCCAAAGAAAGGAGTGTAGTGTCCCGAACAATTAAATCCAAGTGAGAAAAAAAGACATCCTGCCAGTGAGCAAGATCTGAAACATGGCTCATGTCAACAGTTAAGGTATTTTCTCTAGGCAATGGTGTCAAAGTCCTATATCAGACCTTTCTTTGACAGCAAGGGTTAAATTGATTACTTTTGATTTAACAGTTTTCTTTTTTGTTGTAAATATATGATAATTCATACTGTCATGGTGTTCGGAAAAGCAAGTTGGTGCCGGGCATTCTTTGCATGCAATAGCTTTCAGCCTGACCACATAATCTGTAATATAGACATTTGTGGTTGTCAATGGTATATATATTTTCAACCGTATTTCTCCATTATTAATTTAATATAATGCAAGCAAAATGTGCACATGATCTCCGTGTGAAAAACCTCTACTTGTCAATGTTCTTAGAGATTCAGGCTGCCCCCATTGAATTTTAGCAAGCATCTAAGCTTATTTGTACAAAGGGATGCCTTTGTGAATAAAGCATAAGAAATATGCACTTACTGTAAGTATTGAAACTAGAGAACTGGTATTGATTTGTTTTCCCAGGAGAAATGATATTCTTTCTCAAATAGTAGGTTTTCATTTAGGTTTACTGAGAAATGAAATATTATAACCTTTACATGGTGGGAGAGGTCAGTAAACTTAAAACACGCAGAGTAACATCTGCTGGCTTCAGATACTCACTGGACTATTTGGAAGTGTCAGTTTCCCTTGTGCAAGTCCCAAATTTGATATTCCCTCCCCCTCCACCCCCGATAAGGATCTCAGGCACTCATAGTTCCTTTGGTTGGCAAAGGAAGACAGGTTGAGGGCAGGTCATGGTCACAGGATCATGTTTATCTGGTGAAGAGTAAATCAGTAAACAGTGGAGGAAAGGTATGTTTATGCTTGAGGCCATGAAGGTTGGGAAATAGTAATGTGCAAGGCCAAAGATGACAATTGGGAAAGTGTGTGGGTGTGTCTTTGATAGCATATGCCTGTGAATTCGTGCACATACATGCAGAAATATGTTCAGTTAACCTGGATATGCAAAGAGGCATACTAATATATGAATATATCAACACCCGGAGACACGCTCCATCTATATACTTATGTTATGTGTGTATGCAAGTATTGTGTATGTGTGTATAGTACATATACATGCATTGGAATATCTTAATCCTATCCTAGAGCTTGAAAGGGCTAATGTCTTTGAAAATAACTTTCCTGAAAATCAGAATTTTAGAGCTTACTTGAACTCATGGATAACAGAGTAACGAAAGGTTTGTCACAGAAACTAGGGTGTCTTTTCTCTCTCTTAATTTTGAGGTTGTTATCAGGGAAGATAAATAGGCCTTTGCTCTGCATGGCAAACCTTTCACTGGAAGAATGTTGGACCAGTAGATTACTACTATGATGATTCTTTCCTTGATTTAAAGTGACATGCAAGTCAGGGATTTTCTGTTTCTTTTTTCTATCCAGAAAACAAATCTTTTTCCAGGTTCTGAATGCTTAATTTTAAGAAGTTATTGTTAAGAACTTCACAGCTGGCATATTATTTGACAAACGGGGCCACTAGAAAGCCAAGACTATGGACTCCGAGAAATAAACTTTGGGTTTTAGAGGGGAAGGGGGTGGGGCGATGTGTTAGCTCTGTGATGAGTATTAAGAAGGGCACTATTGCATGGAGCACTGGGTGTTATACGCAAACAATGAATCATGGAACACTACATCAAAAACTAATGACACTACATCAAAAACTAATGACGTACTGTATGGTGACAAACATAACATAATAAAATTAAATTAAATTAAAAAAAAGAAATGTTATTTTTTTCCCACTTCCCATAATGGCTATATTCACTTGTTTGAATTCAGGAAAGTACTACCTATGCAGCTTCTTAAGAATAAAGAGAAAATGCACCCCCATGTACAAAGTGGGACAACTCACTTCATACTCCTTCCCTCAGCTACCATCCTTCTTATCTAGAGAGAAAAAACTTTGGAAAATAAAAGTCTGATTTTATGAGATCTACCATTTTGTGTTTATGTGTGTTGCTACTAAGAAACCAAGAGACAGACTGTGCATTTTCACCTCTTAAACTTTGATAATGTTTGAAAATGTCCTTACATTTATCATTTCCCTATTCATTCATTTCTTTTTCTTCAACAAAGAATGATCAAACACATTTTGTGTATTAAGTCAAAATGCAGCCCTTCATCTCCAGGCTGTTACACTCTTATTTTCTTTTTTTCCTTAGTCCCTGAAACATTGATGTATATTCATATATATTTTCTAGATGCCCATACTTGCAGTCAACTATACCGAGTTATGTTATGGAGCAAGGTCAAATATAAATAACATAAAGATGATTGGGTTGGTGTCTGGGTGGACCACAACTGATAGGTATTCTAAAACCATGTTTATAGATATATAGCTAGCCTGTGGATAGTATGAAGAATCCTATGTGCGTATGTGTTCCTGGTTATACTCATAAAACTACAGAGCTATGCTATTCTCATAGAACAGAGTCTATCAGTGGAGCAACAGATTACATTCTTCTTTGGGAAACAAAACCACCCAGGCCAAACTATTCAGCAAAAGAATTCCTGCATGACAGGCTCAGCTTCCTAAGAAAGGAGAAATAAGACTTAAATTTCTGCTAGAAATTAGCTGATTTGGGCACCACCCAAATTTAGCTAGAGTGGAAAATTGAAGGAAAAACTCAATGACTCAGAAACTTTCATCAGAGAGGGATCATCTTAGAGTGAGAAACAAGTATGTAAAATAAATTTCTTCTATGCAAAATACTTGTGTTTAATACAGAATATTGTGTTATAGTAAGGAGGTAAGTTTTACAGTCTGCCTCCCTGGGATGATAGTCTTCAAAGGTAACATATGGCCCTAAAGAGTGTATTGGCTGATGATTATCTTCCAGAGGGTTTAAAATTAAAAAAAGAGCAGAGTTACATAATCCTTGAATATTCTTAGCCCAGCTTTCTAAAAATTATTTTTATACCAGTAGTGAAATCGTGGTGGTCTATGTGAGAATTGGTAATATTAACAGTTAGACTAGATGGGTCCATTGTCTAGAAAGTTTTTCTACTGTGACATGTCTTCTATGGACTCATGCTCACAAGAGAAACCTGGACTCGTGAGTCACTGCCAGACTGATGCTCTATCAGTGCATTCTATCTGTGCAAATATAGTCTGTGATATTTTAACTAAAATTTGCCAGAAAAACTATTTAAATGTGGAAACTTATCACTTTACCTCCTTTCCTCTAATCCCTGTTAAAATATTATAAATAACACAGAGCTTAGAGTTGCAAAACAGAGACCCAACTAGACTTAATCCAAAATCTTTTTTCTAAAAGATTCAAATAAAACCTTACAAGAGATAAACCAAACCAACCCACTTTGATCCATAGGAATTATCTATAGTCCTAATTCCTCTTATCTAAAAAAAAAAAAAAGAAAAAAAACCTTCATATTTGAAGCAGATTATTTTATAGACTTTCCAAAAAAAAAATCTGTAAGATTTCATAATATTTTTTTAGGTAACTCTTCTTCCAAGAAGAAAGTGTTTGATTCCTTGTTACAAACCTGCAGTCCCTGCTTATTGCTGGAATATGCAGGGGTTACTTGAAACGCTGCCTGAAAAGACCTGGGCCCTCCTTTTTTTCCCAAGACAATGAATGAATAGGATTTTACACACAGACAATGATAGAGAGACAGGGAGACACTTTGAAGTTAACTAATTTGACAAGAAGTTTGGGGATTCTTAAAAAATAATGAAAAGGATCTTTGCTGAATTTTTATTTTGTTTGTGTTCTGCCTTGAGTTCACATAAGCGGGTTCAGGCAGGAAGCGCAGCCTGAAGAGCTCAGCCAGATCTGGAGGGATTAGTTACAGCAAAGAAGGCTGTTGTGTGAATCTGAGTCATTTTTTTTTTTTATGGTAGCAATTCTAAAGAAAAAAATTCATGCACATGTAGGCATGCCAAATCCTACCTTTACAATAAGTGTATCTAGTCAAACATTTTAATATAAAATCACCTAAAAATTCCTTACACCGAATTGGAATGATCTTCCTATGGTAATGCTTTATTGGACTCTACATGAAGACATCAGTTTTCTTATTTCTGAATATAATGTGATTTTAGCCATGATTTCAAATATTTAGTTTGGCATGGGCTTTGTGCTCCCTCAATATGGCGCTGTCAATTGCTTTTAGAGACAAGTAATTGGTAAAGTCAGAAGATAAGAATTAAGCAAAGTGAAAAAGACTTCCATTCAATTTTAAGAACGATGGAGGGGATGTTAAAGCCAAGATAGTGATCCAAATTTTCCACAATGCTTTGGGACTAAACTATGGGTAAAATAAAAAAAAAGATTATTTTCAATTTTGCAAAAATATAATTTCCTAGATAAATATATTCCAAATTGAAAGAATAAAAACCACTCTTTGAAATATACCACAAGCAAAGACCTGTTATAAAATATCATTAAGGGGGCACCTGGGTGGCTCGGTTGGTTAATCACTAGACTTTGGCTCAGGTCATGATCTCAGGGTCCTGGGTTCGAGCCCCATGTCGGGCTGCCCGCTCAGTGGGGAATCAACTTGTCCCTCTCCCTTTGCCCCTCCCCCTGCTTGTGCTCTCTCTCTTTCTCTCTCAAATAAATAAATAAAATCTTTAAAAATATATATCATTAAGGATTTGTTTCTGCTATACCAAAAATTGCATTACTCGTTAAAGTTCAGATTTTTCCTTCTGCTCTCCAACCAGTCCCCAAACCTGGAACAGTCATGTGACAAATGGAATATCTTAACTAAAACGTTGACTCCCCTAATTGTAAGCTTCATCTCCTGTTACATTATGTTCTCATATGGTTTGTTTGGAAATTTTCTCTGACTATGAGGTAATAGATTTACGTGCTTTTAAAAATGAAACAAAAATATTTTAATGATAATGGTTTTGCAATTTTCCCCCAATTCTGGTTCCAGAAGCACCACACAAATATATTAGCGCCAGCAGGGCAAGGAATGCCTATACTCAAGATGACAATTTTATGTAGCCAGACAACATTACACATGTTATTCCAAATCCCACAAGAGAACTTTTGCACAAAATCTATTAGCTTTCTCCCACAAGAACCCCACTGTTGGTAGAGCTTGGAGTAGCCCAGCTGACCTGACGGATCTGTTTCCTATTATATTGTATAAGATAATTTCTCTTTTCTGCCTCATCATTTACCCATTTAACTAACATACCATAGATAATGATTATTTATTGTTAACAATTAGAAAGTGCATTCGGCCAATTAGTAGAAAGAGGTCCATTATTACTGTGATATTAAATCATGAATATTGCACTTATTGGGATTCATTACTAAAAAGGAGCTAATGGACTTTGACTGCTAAGAGTTTCCATGATTTTATTTGAAACTGTGGCTTGTGTTTAGCTTTAGGTATAAAAGGCCAAAGAATTTCATTTATCAATACATAAAACTAAAGCAAATCCAGATAGGAAAGTAAAGAATTAGAAGACTTATGGGAAATTAATATCTGTGTTATTTCACTAATTTGTTCATTGCTTTGCTACAAAAATTAAACGGTATTCAGTATGTAGCAAGATATATAGCAAGCTGAGAAAGACTTCTTTTGCAATTACCCCACTATTTAGTTTTAAAGTTATTTTAGAAATAAACAATTATCAACACAATTACCTCAATATGTATCCTTTCTGCATGTGCAGAAACACATAACCTCATTTACTTTTATTGTATTAGGTAAGTGGACAAACTAAAAGTTTGCTAAAACCTATTCTCTGGCTTTATATAAAACGAAAATACAAATCAAAAAACTCTAATGAAAACTAACTTGGATCGAAAGTAGCTGCAGAGTCAAGTTGGTAGTATTTCTTTCCTCTCTACCTCTAGTCTCCACCCAGCACACACACACACACACACACACACACACACATATTTATTCACTCACAGAGACATTTGGCCAGGTATTTTGATGCTTTAATTCATCACAATTAAAATTCAATATCTATGTGCCATTCTCCCCTCGTAGTATATAATATGCAAGTACCTTTGAATTTTTTATTTGCCTACCTAGTCATCTTAGAAAAAAATAACTTTTTCAGCAATTATTTACAGAAGTATTTCACTAAGCCTCGCTCAACTTGTTTGCTATCTTTTCTTGTAATCCCATGGATAGTGAAGTTGAATAGATCTGCCACTACAACATCATGCACTAATATTTGTAATATAATTGCACAGAATTTGTGAGGTTTTCGATCAATGAATTGACATCTTTCTGGTCTCCGGTCTAAAAGGACAGCAGAGGGAGCCCCTGCATGATTTAAGGAAACCAAAGGCAGGCAGGAGAAAGACTAATCAGGGTTGAAAGTTACATTAGGTGCCCTCTGCTGGAATCACTGGTAAAAGTTCAGGATTTCAAACTGCAAACACTGAATTCCAGAATTGATCTTAGCATGAATTACCAGTCCTCATATGGGTGCAGCAGAATTTTCAAAATAAAACTAACTTTAGTTCATTTCAATTAAAAAGGCAAATACACACTTTACATGTTTAACATGAATTTTGATGTTGATAAATCAAATTTTGGTGGACAATCTCACTACTCTAAAATGTATAGCATCCCTGAGGTGTCCACTAGTTTCTCCATCACTGTACAACTCCTACATATTCCAGAATCTTAATAGGAAATGTAAAGCTATGACATTCATGTGGCTATAACACAGGTATATCCTTTTAATGTAAAATAATTCTACAGTGAGTGGAAGAATCCATTTGGGATTTGGATCAGGATTTGTACCAACTTTGAGTGATGTGGTGAAGTTTTCCTTGTAATAGTTTATCAATAATTCCAATTACTGAAAACCATTTCAACGTCTGCTTGCTTTTCAATTCCTTTGAAGAACCCTTTAAATAAAGATATCTTTTAATTCAGATTAATTGGTAATAAAATTATTTTCAATTTTATGGTAAATATGTAAGTTTTAATTATGAATAAAAAATTATTCAGTATAATTTCTACTGAGAAACAGCAAATCTTGAGAAATTCCATATAATATTTTGTTAGAGGTAATCACTTGCTAATAAGATGCCTATGAAGTCCACTTTACAAACCATTTGTCATTGAACTCTTCCCGTTTATTTAAATACTATATAGAAAAACTACTGCATTTTGATTTAAAAGCAAAGTAAGGTTGAAAAATGTTTCCTTCATTAATATTTTGTCATGATCCCATGACTGTTAAAAGGGTCCTTCTTTGGGAAATAAACCAGATATTTGATAGCAAAAACTTTGGTGTTTTGCTTCCATTGTAGACTGAATGGACTAGTCATTTTGGTATTACACATTTTTAGTCTATATTTATGACATTACTTTCAAATTACACTTAAAAGATACTTAGAATAGTGAACTGTCATGATGAAATATAAATGTTGTATGTGTACACACAGTACTAACTTGAAAAAAATTATACTTTTTATTCAAGAAAAAGGAGGATGTTAATGTTTTCCACTGCAAAAAAAGAAAGATATATTTTTCAACGTAAGTGAAAATAAGCAACTTTTCCTTCTTGTCTACTCTGTAACATGAACTTTAACTTGACTGAGCCCAGCAGGAATGATACAACATAAAAGGAAAGTTTCTTGAGCTTTTTCATTGTATTTGTGTTTACCTAGACTATTACAAATATTGAGCATTAATCGAACTTTGAAAATTAGTCCTATATGTCTGTGTTGGGAGCTGAGACTTGGGAGAGAAGAGGTAAACTTGGGCTGAAGATGAACAAGTGTTCATTAATTATTGCATGTTCGTACCGTATCTTGGTGTCCAGTTTCTCGTATATATTTATTTATTTTTGTTTTTGTTTTTGAGAAAGAGAGCATGCATGCACACAGGGTTAGGAGGAGGGGCAGAGGGAGAAGAGAGTGAATCTTAAGCAAGCTCCATACCTAGGGAGGAGCCCCACACGAGACATCATCTCACCACCCGGAGATCACACCCTGAGCCAAAATCAAGAGTCTGTCGCTTAACGGACTGAGCCACCCAGGCGTCCCTGTGTTTACTTACTTTGAAGTCAGTAAAATTTTAAAGAATAAAGGCAACTAAAGTATGAAAGCCAGGAAACCCACTTTTTTACCTTAAAACCTATATCTACATTAAAAAAAAACTTTCAATAATTTAAGAAGAGTAACACTGAAACTCTAAATGTTTGGAAAGTTTAATTTTATGAATATTTATACACACTTCTAGAAGGCAGAATAAGAATTAAACTATGTGGACTTTTGATTCAAACTAAACATTCATCTGTTAATCAGACAAATAAATATTCAATAGCTCTTATGAGTTAGACCCAGTCCTAGATCCTGGTGAGGAAGCAGTGAGCTACCCTCATCAAACTTATACTTCCATTTCACAATAGATAACACTGTTCTGCCATCTATCATATTCTTTTCTAAAATGCTAATGGAACACACAAATATTCATAAAGCTCAAACACAGTTAATCTACCCAAGGCAGAACAAGATTTTATGGAAAGTGTGGAAATTGTTTATTGTGAATAATTCACTCTTAAAGGTCTATGGATTTTTAATCTCAATTGTTCTTTTTTCCTTACTGTCAAAGATTTCTGAAGCTTTCCCTCATTTGTCTTTCTAGCTTCTCAGTTTGGGGCTGATGTACTGATCATGTTTTCAAACAAATAACAGTCTCGCTGATTTTTAGAATAGGGTGATATAAGGTAGGGTTTTACTAACTTCAAAGACTAAAGGGACCAAGATTGTAGCAAATATTGGATAATGTAAGTGAACGCTAGAAAGTTCAAACTCAGTCTGAAGGAGTTCAATATTCTTCCAATTTCCATCTCTCTCTCTCTTTCTTAAAACAGTGTATGGAAAGAATATAACACCTTTTTCATTGAATTAAGCCTATAGTGATTTTGCCAGTGATTTCAGGCTCTTCCGTTCCCCCTCTACCTTCCCAACCTATTTCCCCATAATCTCCTCAATGCCCTCCACATGGGGGACATATTTAACAACACTGTTTCTTGTATGCCACTGACTTTCAACTGTTTTCCTCTCTAATTTTGTATGTAAATTGTCCTCTGGCAGAAATGATCTTTCTCATTTGAAATGCCATTTCTTTTTTGAAACAGCCCCCGAATTTTTTCACAACTAGAAGCATCTGTGTGTTTTCTCTAAATGCTCATAATATTTTGTTCTAAACTTCCTTCAGGGCTTGATATATTTATCATATTTTTTTTCCAGTGTAAATCTTAGGTGCTCTAACAGTAAACTCTGAGAATCACCGAGTCTCTGGGTATGATGAATATGAGTGCTGAATACAATGGAGTTTTTTGATAACAGATATTTACACAAATAATCATAATATATAACCTGATTATTTTCATTCAAAGCACTTCTTAGTAAGATTATCCCCTGAGGTCTAGAGTGCCCTTCAGGAACATGGTACCCCATGCTTCAGGCTATTTTGGCTTCCAAGAGGTTGTACAAAGTTAGTTTATCAAATGATGAACTGTGATATTTAGAATTAACATTTGAATTAAAATAAAATAAAAAGTATTTTATTGCATTAATTAAATAAAATTAAAAAGTACTTTTATTGCACATCATTTTTTTTAAGGAGTGACAATTTTCAAGATTATGTCTTGTATTGAGGAAATGTGTCTTAGGAAGTTTGAAGAAAAGCGATTCAGTTTTGTTTAAATTATGTGAAAGAGAAATATATATTTTCACATCCAATAAATCTTTTTCAACCCAAAAATAATAGATAAAAATGAATATATATATAAATATCTGTGAATAGTAAAATATAAGGAAATATTGCTAATAAAATTGTTTCTGTAAATAATTTTTATGTACTAAAACACTGTTGGTCATGTGTTTTTGTCATACATACACAGAAAAAGAAGATTCAGAGTGTGTGATTATTTATTTTACTGTCACACTTTTTAAACTAATAATACACAGAGATGCGATTATGATATTCATTAAAATATAATATTGATAATTCATTTGTAAATGTCACCATGGAAATTTAGAACTACCCCTGTGGCATAGATAAATACATCCTTTTTGGCTTTTTTCTCTTGAATACAGCTAGACCACATTTCCAAGCCTCCTTTTCATGTTTGGTGGGACCACATGACCAAGTTTTGACTAATAGAATATGGATGGAAGTAATATATGCCACCTCTAGGGCTCACTAATGAAACCTCTCACCACCAATCCTTCCTATTCTGTTTTCTTGGAGATGACTCCAAGGCCTTAGGGGATAGTAGAACCGCACTGTGGTAAGACCCTTGGTCCCTGAATCACCACTTGGAGGAGAGCCACCAAAAACAACAACAATGACAACACACCAAAGCACAAACAAACAAACAAAAACACAAGTCTCTGACTGAGAACATGCATGTTGGGCTGTTATAGGAGAGAAAAAAAATACGTTTTATTATGTGAAGACACCAAAATTTTGGTACTGTTTGTTATAGCAATTGGCCAATTCTAGCATAGACCCTCAGCAAGTCATACTATTTTTCTTGTGACCTGCAGGCATAGTCCACATAAAAGTGTACATCAAAGGATTACATTTCAAAATCTGGATTAGGCTAACCAAAAGGCAGCAAACCTTAGAGCATGATGAACAAATTCTTTTGATGAGATCCCGTTCAGTAAGAATAAAAATGTTCATAAGCTAGATTTTTCTCACAAAAACATTATATTTGTTGAATTGTGTGGGGGGAAATTCTTATCTTTAAAAGCTATGTTACAATTTTTAGAAAAGTGTCACTGAGAAAACAAAAATTTAACACGAAAATCTTAGCGCCTGGAATTACTTGAGTAATAAGAGTATGGAAATAGCTTTTATCTTTCATTCTAATATCTGGTAGCAACTTAGAGTTTGCAGAGGGAATTCACATATGTTATCTCATTTTGTCATCAAAGAAAAATTTCAAGGTAGAAACTATTGTTAGCTCCATTTTACCATAAAGAAACTGAGAGCTAAAATGATACCTCTAGATGGAGACAGCCAGTAGCAACAGAGCTGGGTAAGAATTAATCCATTCCAAACAATGCCACAACTTCTGACAATTTTGTGTCAGAAACTTTGTTAGTGCCAAGCATTATTGTGAAGATACAAAGATGAGTAAGGGCTAGTCCCACCTAGACTACCCTGTCCTAAGATTATGCCATCTCTTCTTTATTTGAGCTAGGCAAGGTAAAGCACATTGCATATCTAAGTAGAATCTGATCTATTATTTTCCAGGAAGGACCCTGTGGCTTTTCAGAAACTTTGGGAGAGTCCTAGCAACCAGAGGCTCTAGTTCATGGCAATTCTCAATACCCTTTTCCTCACCTGCCCTCACCTGCTGTTCTCCCCCTGGAGTAAGCTCTATTCCATCTGTCTCCCAATCACTAGCTTTCCAACAGAAACCCCCGCTCTAGCTTACTGCCTTGGAGAACATCACATCTGAAAAGCTTTACTGCTCTGCCTGAAGTGATGACCTGAAAGGCTGCTCCACTTGTTCTTTCTACTTTGTTGGAGCTGGAAAAGACCTTGGGGAAATCGGGCATTACCCTGTCTATCGATGGCCTTTGTTTTTTAAGTTGCTTCCCGTGCTTTACAAAAGCATGCCTCAGACCAGTCTGATCTGCCTGTGTGAACCACACACTACCCAGAATATCCTGCTTGTGGTTTATACACAAAGTTTATTTAGTAGGCAAAGATCCAAATCATTATAATATTGAAGAACTTTGTAGGCTTAATAAATAGTATGTTAGTCATGTGTTATGTGCTTTTAAGTGTTTTATCCCATGTAGTCCTCACAACAAGCCAATGAGAGGGATATTATGAGTGATCCTGAAAATTTAGGCTTAGAGAAGCAGGACAACTAACCAAGGTCACACAGCTGGTCAGTGGAAGGACAGACACTGGAAGCCTCTTCTTTTTTGATGCCAAAGTCCTTGCTTTAAACAGGCCTTGACTTTGTTATATATCTCTTCTTTGAAACAATGGCACTCCAACAAAAGAAATCTTAAGGTTTGAATTTAGGAAAAAATGAGCAGAAGGATATAAAAGAGTTCCTTACATTTAACATCATCCTTGTGTTATGCACAGCCATTTGTCTGCATGTCTTCCTGAGAGCAAATGGTATGAACTGGTATTTGCAGTCTGCCATAATTTTATAGGGTTTGATACAAACTACTTATATTTTTCTTATTCAGGAAGGTAAAAATACAGAGAGAAACATCTGTGCCTGTCTGGGCACTTATGACTGTGCTTTTTGAAATTTATATGAAAAATTCAGTTCATTTTATAAATACTTTTCAAACTTCGTGGTTCTTACCCTATTGTAAATTGTAGGACAGGAATTTAGTCTTACTGCTATACCTTTCTTATTACTCTTAGCTCTTTCTAATAGTTAAGATACCAATAGAAATGCCCATTAAAGTTAACCATGTTAGAAAACACTCAGTTTGCTGTCTTGAATATATTAATTGTAGAAAAAGTTGTATCCCTTGAAAGGAGCCTTGCTTTGTGCAACAAAAACAACCATCTCATGAATCTGATACTAAGCATAGAGAAGTAGCACAGAGGTCACACGTGTATAACAAAATATAACAGGTATTAGACAAGTTAATGGGAAAAACTTAAACATAGTCACCATAAATTAAGCAAAAGAAAGGGAGGGGGTTGTTGAGTTGAAGTATTTATCTTCATCCAATCTAACATCATCCAAAGGAAATTGAAGTGGACTTTTAAGAGCTAACTTGATTGAATTACTTCCCTTGTACTGAACACTGTTTTAAATGCTTTACTTGTATTAATTCATAGTTCAAACTATCCTAAATGTCATTATCCCCCTTTTCCAAATAAGACAACTGAGACACAAAGCAGTTTTTTAAAAAAATGTTCAAGTTCCATAGCCTAAACCAGGATTAAAGCCCAGGTTTGACTCCAGAGTCCTCATTCTTATCATTATGATTTTGTTATCATAATTACTACTCAGAAGTGTTTATTATTGAAGTTTTCTGTCCTAAAAGTTCTGCTAAGTTTTAAAACACAGTAATATATTTTAAAAGCTAAATTATGACATAGCATTCCAATATATTATGTCTAAGAAAGCATCTACACTGACTCTACTGAGGCTGTAAGTCAAATGACTTTCTATCTGACAACATCATAAACTCCATCTGGACTCTGAAAAGAAAGCTGCTCTTTGCCTCTTGCATTGTCATTAGTCATATAGATTTTTTGGTTGGAACTTGGCAATAGGACAAGGTGGAAAACTCCACAGTCTACTTGGGAGAGACATCCCTTTAGGGGAAAAACCTGGATGGCTGCATTCATGTTAACTCTTCCCAAAACTATTTTTAATTTTGGGTAATATTTCTGCTTTGAGATCTTGCCCTCAGGCTAGTCCCAAGTGGAAGGACCACTAACATCTACACACATGACTTCTCCCATACCACCCGTATTTCACTTCCTCCTTACTTCTTCAGTTTCCATCTAGTTTCTGGATGCTCAGATTTGAATACAGACTCTCCCCCTTATTGGCTCTGTGAAGCAAAGTAGTTAATTTATCTCCATAACAAACTCCTCATCTATAAAATAAAGGTTAAAATCGTACATACCTGATAGGGTTATTATCACGGTCAAGTGAGGTAAAGCATGGAAGATGCTTAGAACAGTTTCCAGAATTTAGCAAGTACTCACTCAATAAATATTCAGGGCATGCTTTAAAATTAAAAAAGCCAAGATTTGAAGTCTGATGATAAACCTCTGTAGATAAGTCCTCAATTTTCCAAAGTACTTTTTTGAATATGTGGAATATGTTCTTGTTCCGTTACACTAGTGAAGAAACTGAGATTCAGAGCAATAAATTGTCAAGACATAGTCCTTTAAGCACTATGAATATATAGAGTCCCATAAACTAGTAAGGACCAGTACAGACCAGTTGTGGGTTGTTTCCAAAGTATGATTTTTTTTCTTCCTTCGATGAAAGATAAATGCTGTATCGCAAGTTGTCATGTTTTGAAGACAATTTGATATTTCTCCTCACTCTGGTAATACTATTCTCTGGAGAGAGGGTTCCTCCTCTTTAGTGGAAGAGAGGAAAAATGGGTTTAGATTGACACAATAAATCCCAGAATCATGAGTGTCATCTATCTGTAGAAAAAAAATACTGATAGAGGCTTGGGCTTTGCTCTTAAGGTACTAAGAGAGAAACAGCTCCTAGCTGCCGTCTGGAGACAGATGAATGCAGTATCTGAATTTGGCTGACCAAAAAGCATAGTCTTCTCAGATTCTTCAGTGTAAATTGTGTTATAGGCTCAAATAATCTGATAGTAATGTAAAGAACAATGCTTATGGAGCCCTATAGACAGTTCACATCTTGAATCCACCGCTTACTAGGTAGCTATGCATTTTGGGGACAGGTTATTTAACTTCCTTGAACTGTAATTTCTTTTTCAACAACCCGTACCTGATAGGAAGATTAAACGTAAGTATGTTTCTAAAGCACTTATTACACAGCTCAGCAGATGGTAGCTATTGGAATTTGAGTTGATTTGAGCATTAAATAGCAGGTTGAAGCAGGGGCCTTGAAACATCCCAAATATGAGATTCTTTAAGTCTATGAATCTTCAAATCCTGACAGACAGCTTTTTTCTCTAAACACAAAATATATGCCTACCTTGTGTAATTCAAAATCCCTCCCCTATACATGATAAATAGAATCATCCAGCTGTGGTCAGTAAATTATGAAAAATCACTTAGTATTTTCCGCAGAAAGAGGTAAAGAGGTTATCCCAGATTCCATATTTGCCAAATATTATGCTTATCACCTTATTACATCTATTCCCTCAAATGCATTCATGCAAGTGAAACAACAAAGTCTCTTTCATCACTGAAGTGAAAATCAGCTAGTATAGTAACCAAACTACATTCTCTATGGAAATACATTTTCTAACATAATGAAATTAATCCAAGGACTTTTGGATATCGTGGAAAATGTACATACACGGGTTAATACAGCCTCCCTGGTTAATAAATTTAATGAGCCAGAATAGGGAGGAGGAGGAGAAAGAGGGAGGAAGAGACAGTATGTCAGGGTGAAGAGAAAATTTCCTGGGATTCTTCTTATAATTTTTAAATACCTAATAGCCAATGGTGTTATATCTTTGATTCAAAACACTTTTTGAAGTATAATCAAACATAGAGAGCCATTGAGCCTTCTACAGTCTATGAGAATGAAATGTAGGCATTTTCTCCCTACCTTGTTTTCTCTGGAGCTTGAAAAATCATTTCAGCCTAGAGAGCAAAATGGAAAGATGGGCTTGGCAATCCAGGAAAACCATTCACTATTTATCAATTTCTTCTTGAATTATTTTCTGATAATAGCTGATGCTTAATGGACATACTGCTGACATCATGGAACATCACATATAAAAGGGAAAAAATCGCTTTCCTGATGTCGTTGTTGACAAGATTAGCATTAAGTTAATAACAATCTGATGCTCTTCACTTGAGCTTAAAAATATTGTTAATTCTCAAGAGAAATAACAATTTTAAACTTTCTGTTGTGATCAGCTTCACATCATAAGCATTATGAAAAAGTAAAGAGGAAAGGAAGGGGGAAGGGGTGAGAAGGGGTGTAAAAGGAAGGGAAAGGAAAGAGAGAGAAAGAAAACATCGCTATAGATCTGAAGAAACTTGTTTAAAAAAGTACCACTGAACAATATTTTGTTATGAACTTCCTTATATTATCTTGCTTCTCTTATCTTAAAATATTTATTTTGCCTTATTACCAAGACCATTTCACATCCATTTTCAAAAACCATTTTATTCATCCTAAGGTTAAGATACAAAGGTGCTTTGCCCCTCTCCTTTCATTCTTTACTTTTATTAATCTTTCCTTTTTCTTTCACATTGTTGTCCCTTAAACTAGTCCTAAGAGTAACTATGCATCTACATACAAAAACTAGTATTCAAGACATGGACTCCGCTTGTGACTCTCATGACCCTTTGTGTGAATGGAGGTAGCCCTCTTAAACACAACATTTTCCTTCTCTGTAAATAATGACTGCCAGAAATGATTATGTCTTGGCCACAAGGAAAGATTGTCATGAGGTGATTGATCTAAAATTCCTTTTTAAGAATATAAAGGACTTTATAAATTCAAGAGGTGCATTAAAAAAAAAATCCCAACAAAAAACAATTCACCAATGACATAAGCAAAGATCTTGACTTCCCTGATTTTCATTTAGATTCCTAACGTTTGAGTCCATTGAGGCTATATTCAAAGCCTACTCTTCTGGAAGATATCATAGGATTTTTAAAATATGGCTACAAAGAGCAAAAGAAGATTTGAGTCTCTCGAGAAAAGATCTCCAGATTGAATGCTGCATAGAAAACAATTTATTCACCTTATGAACATGAAAGGATGAAAAGACTGAAGGGTAATAAAACTTATCCATTTTGGGGGCCCTCAAGAGGCTGTCTTATCAGCTTGGTAGTTGGAAAAGTATCTGTAATCCCAAAGAAAGCCCTAAATAGTGTCCAAGGAAAATGTTTAAATAGATTTTTAAAACTCTACTGTTTTGTATTATCTCTCTACTCCTTTACTTGAGAAAAATCCATTCAGAATTATGATGTCATTATTTTTATAGATTTATTCTGCATTAAAATAACCCCAAATCCTAATAATTAATTAAAGTATAATTACAACGTACTAAAATCCCTATACCATTCTGTAAAAACAAGATGGCTTTTATATTTGGAATATTTGAACTTAATTAACTTTATTTTTTTAAAGATATTTTGTTTATTTTTTGAGCAAGAGAGTGAGCAAGAGAGTGAGAGAGAGAACAGGAGTAGGGGGGAGGAGCAGAGGGAGAGGGAAAAGCAGACTCCCTGTTGAACAGGGAGCCCTAAGCGGGCTCTATCCCCAGGACTCTGATTCCCGGGACTCCGGGATCATGACTGAGCCAAAGGCAGATGCTTAACCGACTGAGACACCCAGGTGCCCCGAGCTTAATTAACTTTAAACCCCTACAGTTCCATTTCAGAAAATCTCTCTCATGAGTAGGGCTGATAAATTACCAGTCACTAGGTCTATATAACTTGTTAGATCATGAAATGGAACTAAATCATAAAGATTTAAATGTATAAGAGAACAACATAGCAACTAAAGGGAAAAACAAACCCAGGAAGAACAAAGGATAGTGATCAAAGAAGAGAAATGGGGAAATAGTTGGTAAAGACATGAGGAAAGAAAGAAAGCAGACACTGACCAAGAAATAGCCCAAGTAAGTTATTATTTCTGCCCACAGGTATTTGTCATCATAGAATTGAAGTTCTACTGCAATGAGCAATTTTGATCTCCCTGCACATAACTGAACACTCTCCTTGCTGAAATTTACTTCACCTGAGAAAAGAGTGAATGGGACATGGTCTGACAGCCCATGTATACTTTTGTCCACTCCCAGGTCACAGGGTTGACATCCATGAGATGGATGCCATGCATTATGGACTTTCCCAATAGAAACGAGGTCATAGCAGTATACTGATGGGAAATTTTTGACACCCAAAAGACTTTATTGTAAATGAGAATATTGATTCCCACTAAAGAGCTAGGAGTGGTCAAATTGTGTGACTTTTGAGGGACTTAACACTAAGGAAAAAAAAAAACAATAAGGTGTATGCTCTATGGATTTGAAGGGCTGTCCTTTGCCCACTGGGCAATTACCATGCCCATTTAGCTGCTTGAAAGATATTTATTTACATAAACCTGTATATGGCAGTGTTTTATTGATATTCAGAATTATAATCAGAACCAGCTTAACTCTTGCTAGTCAGTGTCAGAAGCTATGGGATAGGAATGTGGTAGGGAGGGTGTTAGGGGGTGGGGTGGGAGACACTAAACAGATATACTCCAAAGTATATTTTGTGGAACACAAAACTAGATAGACACTCTCTCTCCTTGAAAAATATTTTTTAAATCAAATAAATGCAGAGAACATTGTGCGTGGGGCAGGTGTGTGTGTGTGTGTGTGTGTGTGTGTGTGTATACACATATATATAAAACCTCCTTGGAGAGTAAAAATTTACATTAGCATATATAGTAGGTACATATATACCAATACACATAGTAAAGTCTCTGAAAACTCCCCCAAAGCATAGCATTTCCCAAGCATTTCTGTCCGCTGAGTTCATTGGCATATTTGGAAACACTGCCGTTGAAGAATGTAGTTTGATGTGTGGGAGCCATGTAAGACTTTATGTAAACAAAATGCAGGAAAGGGTACAAACTTTTGGGTACAAGATGAATAAAGTCTGAGATCTAATGTAAAACATATTGACTGTAGTTGATAAGACTGTAATGTATAATTGAAATTTTCTAAGAAAGTAGAACTGATATGTTCTCACACACACACACAAAAGATAAATATATGAGGCGATGGATGTTTAATTAGCTAGATGGGGACCCTTTCACAGTGTATTCATACGACAAATCACCACCATGTACACTTTAAATGTCTTATAATTTTATTGTCCAGTTATACCTCAGTAGAGCTAGGGGGAAATTGCAGGACAAAATGAAGTACATAGGAGGTAGGAAATCACCTTAATAGAGGAGAGCTCTTCATATATTTCAGCCCCAATAAGACAATCATAATGCCTGGAAAATTGTGCGCGCTAATTTTTGCCTTGCCTTCTGTGTGTCCTCACTGAGTGGTCCTCAATCCTGGCTGCTCATTAGAATTGCCCAAGGATCTTTTTATACACAAAGTGTGATTTAATTGATTTGCACTGAAACCTGAGCATCAGCATTTATGGAAATTCTGCATGTGACTCCAATTCTGTCACGTTGAGAGTCACAAATGTTAAAAAAAAAAAAAAAAACACAAGAAAAATGTGGAATCCATTTTGAGACCAACGAAAATGTTTAGCTTAAAACTAGAGGCTTTGATCAGCCCAGCAGGCTGTGGCATGGCTTATGTAAGAGATATTTGTAATCGAGGCTGGCTTGGAAATCCTCTCATTCAATGCTAGCTCACCATCAGCCTTTCTCTCTTCCCTCCTATTCTGTTCTGTTTTGCCTTAATAAGTTAGCCCTCTTGTTATGCTCTTTCCTTCAGTTTCCTCCCCCACGACTGCCCTCTCCTGCCTTATAGAAGGGAGTTTTAGTGTTGGCCTCCTCTCCTGACTGTGAGGAATAACTCACAGATGAAAACAGCTTTGGTGGTCATGCAGCTGACAATAATTGGATTTGGTGTCACCAACCATCTAAATGCAGACAGGCCAATATATAAGCCACTTCCTTCTTAGCTATGGTAGGAGGCCAAGAATAGGAGCAATTACCATGTAGAAAATCTCATACTGTTGCACAAGGAGCAAGCAGCCCCTCCCTCTCTCACAACATGTACTACCTTTTCTGGGTAATTTGCTTTCCTCCTAATTGAACATTCAGGTGGTGCACAATAGCACTGCCTTCTGTCTTTATGCACACAGGTTATTTGTTTTAAATATACATATAAAGTTTGCACCAGCATCCAGCTTTTTTTATTATTTTTATTGTTGTCAAAGGGTAGCTTACAGTTTTCTCCATGCAAGAATTCTATTTAATGAAACTGTGGATCCGAGTGTCAACTCCCAACAATAGGAAATGTGGGCCAGGTGTTTATCTCTTTCTTTTGTTCTTGGAGGACAGGGGCAGAGTCGGGGTACGTGCCGGGCAGGGGGTGTGCTGTGCACGAATGGTATAGGAAGGAACCTTAAGGAGATAGTTTTTTGCTTCACCCAAATAGTTCTATAAACATGAAACCCCAAAAATGAAAAAAAAAAAAACTATCTTTTAAATGTATATGTGAGAAGGAGGAACCAAAGGGAAATGAGGAAGGGGAGAGAGAAGGGGGGTGTGGTCTGAAAAAGGAAGAAGGGGAACAAGAGAAGGACAGTACTTGGGATAAATGCTGAGAGCCCAGTGCCTTTACCCAAAATTCTGTCAGTAAATAACTTCACAAGTGCTCCTTTCTTATTCTTCAAGCCTAGACACTAACAGTTTTGCTCAAATCCCCATGAAGCGATTTATTTAAAAGTGCCTCTTCCCAGAAAAATCCACAAAATGGAGTCCCATGGTCTCGTCCCTACTCCCACCATCAATTTTTGTTATCTGTACCAGCAAGGGAGTGATGCTTATGCTTTTCCTTTTTTGTTTTCCCTGTCTCAACTATGGAAAAAAGAAAGCTGTTTTTTATCAACACTCATTGACTTTTCTGAAAATACCATAGTATAAAACATCAAAATATATAAACTGAGATAACTTTAAATGAGAAAATCATCTCTCCAGACTGAACTGAACCCCTAAATCCAAGAGGTTGAAAGTTTGCAGGGCATACCTTAGAGATATTGCAAGTTTGGTTTCAAGCCACTGCAATAAAGTGAATATCTCAATAAAGAATTTTTTGGTTTCCCAATGTGTGTATACGAAAGTTATGTTTACGTTATACCATAGTCTATTAAGTGTGCCATAGCATTATGTCTAAAAAAAATGTATATACCTTAATTAAAAAATACTTTACTGCTAAAAAATCCCGACCATTACTAAGCTTTCGGTGAGTTTTAATCACTCATCACAGATCACCAAAACAAATACAATAATAATGAAAATTTTGAAATATTGTAAGACTTACCAAAATGTGATATGAAGACACAAGGTGAGCAAATACTATTATAAAAATGGTGCCAATAGACTCGCTTAACACAGAGCTGCTACAAACCTTCAATTTGTGAGACAAAATAAAATATCTGCAAAGTACAACAAAGCAAAGCACATAAAATGAGTTATGCCCATAATTTGTTCTTACATCTCAGAAGAACTAACAGAACATATTTCAGAAAAGGATCTCTGAGTCTGTTAAATTTCTGAGCCAACAGAAAGAGTTCATGATGTTGCCTCCACCTCTTTCACATACTGAAAGGAAATTTTCCCTTTCCATAAATTCACACCATGTTGCTGCACACCACATATTTGATCTTTCTTCTATCATTTGGTACTTTGTTCAATTAGCATACAAAACCACTTTATACATCTAAGGAAATTCTACAGAACATTGTATCATGACAAATCAAATGAGAAGGGGTTCTGAAACCAAGCCTCCCTGGTTCCCAATGGACTTGGAAGAATGCAGTCCTTCATAAGAGATATCCTGGGAAAAGCTGTGAAAGGTAACGGCCTCCTCAGGCAGGACTACCCACCTCAGCAATGTACATGAATTAGAGGTTTTGCTGCTTCCAAGACTTGGACAATTTAAGTACCTATTTTGCTGAACTGATGTGATGTGGTAAGGTATCCCAAGGTAATGATTATAATGCCATTTGGAGCAGAAGTAGCCTTTGAAAGAACACCGTAGGAGACCACAACCAAATGGAGACTCAGCCATGATTTTCATTCTCACAATATTCTGTCCTAGAACTGTGTGTGTCAAATAGACTCTATCTTCTTATGCTTTCTCAAAAAAAAAAAGAAGAAGAAACATAATATATCCTCCCTTTATTTAGAAGAAGGGGTTCTTCTAACTGGCCTTCACCAGGCTGTAAAGAATTCCGTAACTCAGTAGCCTCTCATCCATCACTTTCACTGCACTTAAAAAGCATGGCTATGAGAGAAAAGGAATAAACCACATTCCATTTCCCCATTTTTCATTGCTCAGACACTATGATGACAGCATATCAAATGAAACTCCTATGACACAATCTCCTACTTGAATCAAGCCCAGGTGTCCAGGTATCACCACATCAGCCCCTCATCAGCCTGATACTTGCTGATAGTTCATGCTCCATTACCAGAGAGAGCAATGGACCTGCTGACAACATAGCATCCCCCAAAATATGGAGGTTGAAGTCCTGCCTACTGGCCAGACCACATGAAGCTAGTTATGGAGGCTCCAAAATAGAAACATCAGGAAATATTAACCCATTAATATTAACCCAAATATGAGGAAATATTAACCCATTAACCCACTGAGACAAGATGAACTTGCTTTTGAGGGAATAACCTGGGAGTCATATGTAAATTATGCCAAAATACAGATTGGTACAAGAGACAAGACCTGTGGAATTTTTAGTATTGCAGGTATAAATGAAAATCTAGAATGGAGAAAGGAGAAGAGAGGGTGAATTAGGATGACCTTCAAGAGAAATGTACTTTGAGAAATTAGGATCTGATTGGGTCTAAATAATAAAAGACATAAATACTTCTAAATTGACTGCAAAAATAAAGACCTTCAATATTAGGAGAAGTTTGTTGCCAAAAAAAGAGAAGTTTGAAAGGATAGTCAGATTGCTAGGAAGATGAATTTGGTTTTAGACATGCTGTTAAAAGTAACTGGGTATTATATATAAGACTGATGAATCAGAGACCTGTACCTCTGAAATCAATAATACATTATATCTTAATTAATTGAATTAAAATTTTTTTAAATGTCTAAAAAAAAAAAAAAGTAAAGGCAAGATATACAAGCAAATAAATCCAACAGGTGCCTGGTGATTCCAAAGTGACAATTTGGTGGGAAGGCAGAATTAGAGCTGGGCATGGAGACAAAATGTAGAGGTGATACATGAAGCCATGAGTGGGTGAGATGTCCCAAAAGCAAGTGTGGAGGGAGTTTACTAACTCTTACAAACCTTTCCTGAGTAGAATTCCTTGTATGTAAAATAAGGGATTAAGATAAGATCAGCATTTCTTACGAGTTGCTCCACATAAGGTTTTAAGTCCTAAAACAAAGTGAACAAAGTGTCCAGCGTTCAAATACACTTAGGAAATGTTTGTTTAAAACACCGTTCAGTGGATTTTGTTTATTGCAGGATTTGTCATAATTTTTATAATACTGACATGCATCGTGAATCCCCAAGATAGGCGATACAGTTCACAATGTTTCCTAAGTTATTTGACAAAAGAACTTGGGGGATGGGTGTGTGGCATTTCAAAGGACAGCATCCCACAGAACTGTGGAAAATAGTTCTCTGGAAGTTTTCTAATGACCCTTCCAACTCCAGAATTTTCTGACTCTATCAGACATATAATCTGATTCTTGAAAATCATACCTATTTTAATAACAACACAGAAATGCCAATGTCATCATTAAATGTTATCTTTAAGCTCAGAAATGTACATTTATTATTTCAAACTTTGTTTCTGATCCATACTTATCACTGATATTCTGCGCTGTCAAAAATGACACGTTAATATAGTTCTCCGAGGAAATTATGTTCTTATAAATGTATAGGTTATTTCTGTCAAATATAAGATTTTTATCATGTGAGGTAATATATGTTATTGTGGTAGTTTTCCACAACATATATGTATGCCAATTCATCACATGGTATACCTTAAACTTACATAGTGCTATATGTCAACTGTATCTCAATAAACCCGGGGGAGGAAAAAAAAAAGATTTTTGTGCTTTTGCACACTGGATAAAGAATCTACTCAAAAGGTTTCCTCTCAGAACTGAACAATCCTAAGAACAGAAAGTTATATAGTATTTAAAATTAAGGGGGGGAAAGTATTTATACAGAATTCATGATATATTTATCTTTGGCTCTAATACAGAACAAAACAAACTCACTCACCAGTCCTGCCCGACTACCACACATAATTCTTTCACCCTGCCCACTCCTGTTCTTACTGATTCCTGACCGATGTTCAGTGACGCTGTTGCTCATGGATGGAGCTGAAGGTCTTCTTCATTTTGCCCTGCCCTCTCTGCCAACCAACCCCAACTCCCTGACAACCTGGCCCATGTGACAGTCTCACTGAACCATTCTCTTCCAACCTTCATTCACAGACTTATTCACTTGGTGATTTTTTTAAACAAATTTTATGTGCATTGCAAAATGATCAAAAAAATATTAAATCAAATGTTAACCATAAAACTATTAATATTTCCTATTTCTACCACTATTATTCTTATTTCTATTATAAACATGCATTTATTTTATAATAAGAAATCTTTTAATGCTTTGTTACATGGCTTTCTAGCACTCACAACATTATAACAAACAGATGAAGGTTTGAAGGTGGGAATAGACATTTGGAGGCAGTTACTGGGACAGCAATGAAGTGACAATTAACAGGCTGACATCAAGAAGGGTGATGGAAAAAGGCACACACTGGGATCTGTTGCTACATGAGGATAGAGGTTCATTCAAAATTATAAACATGGGTGATCAAAATAAAAAAAAAAGGTTAAATATAGCAATACAGCCTGTGGGTTAGTCAGCATGGAAATGCACAACATATTTTATAAAAATTTAATCCAGAATGACAGAAATGGTATGGCACACAAAAGGGTAAGCTTGAGTGACTAGGGCAACATCAGTGCATGAAATAACTCTTCCTTTGCTGCTGGGTAAAGGGATGTCAATATGGTTCCACATAAATATGTACTAAACCATATTACACATGGTCAGATATTTTCTACTATTTAGTTTTTATCAAAGTGTTATTGTTAAAATTTGTTGACTTTAATTTGCTTAAGACACATTTTTAATTATCTGACTGCATAAATTCCAAACTTTGAAAATGGTGCCCTTGGCCATCATGGTCAAGGGAGGCTATCTGGCTAAGAGGCCTCACCACCCAAGGCATCCCCTTAAAGCAGTATTTCCAAAACTTTTCTGACAAAGATGTAGAAAATAGAAGACACATTTTGTAGGCAATGGGGGAAAATCTTATTTTTCTTAATTTTAAATTTAAAATATTTTAATCACTTTGAATTTCAAATGAAACCCTGACTTTTCAAAAGAGTATAATAATTTGCAGCTTTCCTCATCTGGATTAGAAAACCTGAACCACTTTTCAGTTTAAAATTAGCTCTATAAATTTTATTTCAGTAAATAACCCATATACTAATTTTTCCTGATTGGTACAATATGTATTTTTCTTCCCACGATAAGCACCTGACAGAAAACATTGTCAGTTTCTGAGTTGGCCCTTTTAAAAGATAGCTTATGATCTGTACTTCTGAAGCAAATAACGCAACATATTTTAAGAAAAAAGAAAAAGAAGAAGATAGCAGGAGAGGAAGAATGAAGGGGATTGAGTCAGAGGGGGAGACGAACCAGGAGAGATGATGGACTCTGAAAAACAAACTGAGGTTTCTGGAGGGGAGGAGGGTGGGGGGATGGGTTAGCCTGGTGATGGGTATTGAGGAGGGCACATTCTGCATGGAGCACTGGGTGTTATGAACAAACAATGAATCATGGAACACTACACCAAAACAAATTATGTAATATATGGTGATTAAAATGTGTGTGCCTAAAAAAAAAAAAAAAGATAGCTTATTTAAGGGCAGTGTATTTTTGAAATTAGATATAACAATACAATCTTATTAAAGTGGTTCTATACTCAATTACTTCATCTTTGGAGATAGGAACCAGAAACACTAAACCCCATGAACACTCTCATTCCCCTTGTGGTCAAAACATCTGTGGGTATCTTTAGATCTCAATATGGTAACTGCACCATCCAGGCAAACAGTAATGTGGAAGGACCCTCATTTCAACACTTCACAAACTAAAGCAAAATTGGAGGCAAATTTTTAAACAAAACTCAAACTATACTTCTCTCCAGTTTAATTGATCCTGAGAAAATAAAGGGCTCCTACCAGCTTTTCCCCAGATAGGAAAAAGTTTATGATAGAGAGAATGATAAACTACAATCGTCACTTATAGATCTCTTGGTGGGTGGTCCCTCCCTACTTTCTCTAATATAACATGATTGCCATCCTAAATCTGTTTTCTTATGGAGAAATGCCAACCCAGGCCACATTTGTCTTTTTTGGGTAGGAGGTACATGCCAGACAATGAAAAGTTTCATATATAAACTGTTTACCTCTGAAAGAAAGCCAAGCAAACATTCCTTACAACAAGGGCACGTAATCATTAGCAGTGTTTTTGTTAGAAGAGAAAAAAAACAAAACAAAACAAAACTTGAAAATTGGAGTAAAGAGGGTTTACAATTTGAAGTTACACCTTAGAGTTACAAAGGAGAAGTAGCAAAACATTTAAGTACACTAAAAGATCCTAAGGCTCATGTAATGTTTAAAATCCAAAAGTAATTACCTCATATCTAAGCCAAGAAACAGAAACACTATATGCGTAGAAGCCTTTAATGTAGCAGCATCTTCCCAGTTTTCTGAAATTTTGAGATAAGTTTTGTCCTCTATTTTCTTCCTACAAACATTTTAAAGCCATCATAAACTTTTTTTGCCCTATCATCCTCCACGAGCTCTGTTTTTAGTGCTTAAATAAGTATTCCACTTTGCTATCTAGAGATGGGCTTTTGAGCATGAATGACCTACTCTATTGGTAGATTAAGTTCAACATCTCATTTAGAGGAAAATTACACAGCAATCAAGAATTTAACTCAGTGGAAATTGTTTTTAATGCACTCTATTTTTCAAGATGGCACATATAATCCTCATTGTAAAGAGATTACATAAAAAGAGAAATAGTTTCTGAAATCTTTTTCTTTGACCCAGCAGGGAAATGTTTGCACATTCCCATATTACACTCAACTTTCCTCTTTCGATATTCTGAAATTTAATTTTTGTTATAGCAACAAGAATATTCTATCACTAAAATCAAAAGTGATTTTATATTTAAGTACACTTTACTTAAAGAAAGAGACCAAATATCTGTCTTCCAAGAGCAAAGCTCACAGAGCACACATTTCCTATAAATTAAAGTCATTGTGCCTGGTTGTCTATCCAATGGACCTGAATCAAGTCATACAATACACGATGGTAAATGACTCCATTAATTCATATCATCTTCACAAGACACATGAGGAAACTTACCTTTGAGGTGGTTGAGTAGTGCTTATATAGGGCATTGGAGTAGTTTTTCTTGGTCTTTGACCCACCGTCCTACTGGCCCAAGTCTTTCTTGATTATTATACCCTCAACCTGTTATCCCTTCAAACCCCACCATCAGCCACATATTCCAATATTCCAACTTCGTCTTTCTCAATCTGTATTTTCAGTCCTGCAAATATATGCAGTCTCAGTTCTCTAATATTTTCCCGTGTAAGGTAATTAATTGATACATAGAAGGTGGAGGAACTAAGCCAGAAACAGACAATGCTAATGTGATATAGTGGTTGAGAGTTTTAATTCAAGCCAGAATACCTAGTTTTGCATTCTAGTTCCATTATTTGCTATCTCTGGGGCCATGGATGTGATAATAGTACCTATTTCATGAGATTAATGTGTGAATAAAATGAATGATCTATAACAAATGCTTGACACTGTGCCTACGGTGTCCAACAATGCTGTCATTAAAATTAAAAGGCAAAATTGTCATGTGATAGTAGGGATGGAGCTAATACTAATTCCAAAATTCTACTAGGTTGATATTTTGATTTCTTAAATCCTGAAGCTTTACTGAAAAACGTATATGAGTTGGTTCTCCTATAAGTTTCCTTTAATTCAGTTCAACAATAATATGATAACTGAGCATCTACTATTTGCACAGTGATAGGTGATAGAGAACAAAAGGAGAGGGAGAAAGGGGAAAAAAAGACAAGAACTAACATATATTAAATGTTAAATAGGTGTCAGGCCTTATACTCAGTATTTTCTTTTTTCTTTTTTTTTCAAGTTTTTATTTAAATGCCAGTTAGTTAACATGTAGCATAATATTGGTTTCAGGTGTAGAATTTAGTGATTCATCACTTACATACAACACCCAGTGCTCATCACAACAAGTGCCCTCCTTACTACCCATCACCCATTCCATCCCCTGCCCATCTCTCCTCCAGGAACACTCAGTATTTTATTTTTATTATTTTTTTAATTAAAAAAAATTTTTTATGTGGGGGTATGTGCTGTGTGTATGTATACACGCAGTGTACTTGCAGTGTATGTGTTACCTGTGAGTTATTTGTGTGCTATGTGCAAGGTGTATGCGCGGTGCGTTTTTGTGTGGTGTATGTGTGCTGAGTATGGTGCATCTGTGGTGTGTGCATGGTACCTTTTTTTTTAATTTTATTTTATTATGTTATGTTAGTCACCATACAGTACATCATTTGTTTTTGATGTAGTGTTCCATGATTCATTGTTTGCGTATAACACCCAGTGCTCCGTTCAATACGTGACCTCCTTAACACCCATCACCGGGCTAACCCATCCCCCCATCCCCCTCCCCTCTAAAACCCTCAGTTTGAAAGATTTTATTTATTTATTTGAGAGAGACCGAGAGGGAGAGCACAGAAGCAGGGGTGGCAGGGAAGGGGGAGAGGGAGAGGGAGAAGCAGACTCCTTGCTGAGCAAGGAGCCCAATGAAGGGCTCAGTCACAGGACCCTGGAATCATGATTTGATCCAAAGGCAGATGCTTAATCGATCGAGCCACCCAGGTACCCCAACACTCAGTATTTTAAACATTATGTCTTAACCAAGTAGACTGAAAAGTCACCAGACTCACAAGTGATAAAGCTAAGATTTGAACTCAAGTTCTTCAGACTTCAGCCTGTGTTCTTTGATGAAAAAGGCAAAGAAATAAGCAACTATCCATAAGGCAATACTGAATGCATTAAATAGTATGGGAGATTAAAGAGAGAGTGATGACTTCCAATTTGGCAGAATCCAATCAGGCAAAATAGAAGAGGTGGCACTGAATTTATTAAAATGTAAGTAAAAATAGCAATAATTAATAATAAAATATTCATCATTATTAAATAATTATGCTGTGCACTATTCTAATGTTTTATCTATGCAACTGATCGATAAAGGTGAGAGAATATATTTTGGCAGAAAGATCAAACTCTACCCAGAGTTGAGATAGGAGATAGAAGGAGTTTCAGAGTCCTGAATATCCAATGTTTTTGTACACAGGGAAATGGTGGTGATAAAATTAGAAATGCGGGTTAACTACAGGTTCTGGAGAACACTCTGGACGTCATACTAAGAATTTTAGACTGTATCCTAAAGGAAAAAAAGAGAGTGGGGGTAGACTCTTAACAAAGGAGTCATATAATCGTATCTGAATTATTAGAAAAATAACTGTTAGGTAAAAATGGATTGGAATTCATGGCTCCTGAATAAACAGAAATAAAAATAAATTAAACTGAAAAATACAGTGATATTCCTCAAATAGTTCAAATAAGAAATAGAAGAAGTTTGAACTGCCAGACTGAGGAGTATGAATGGATCTAGGCGTGGTAGGTATAAGAGGCCCTCTAGAAGTATAACTGACAGAATTTGGAGGGTAAATGGATATCAGTAGTAATGACAAAAGAGAGAGGTCTTCAAAATATTCAGGTCATACAGCCAGTAAGTATTTAGAAATGTATCTGTAGGGGCACCTGGGTGGCTCAGTCAGTTAAGCGTCTGCCTTCGGCTCAGGTCATGATCCCAGGGTCCTGGGATCAAGCCCCGCATCAGGCTCCCTGCTCAGCAGAGAGCCTGCTTCTGCCTCTCCCTCTGCCTGCCTCTCTGCCTACTTGTGCTTCTATCTCTCTGTCAAATAAATAAATAAATAAATAAATAAATAATCTTTAAAAAAAAAAAAAAAGGAAAAAGAAATGTATCTGTAGTTCCAGAGAGAAAACAGAGCCAGAAACAATGATAGATGATAGAGAGATGATAGATCATTGACAGACAGATGGCTCGAGTTCATAATATTTCCATAGTTATGATGTGTGTTTGTAGGAAGGAAGTACTATGCACTTCTCCTATACAAAAATAGGTGAAAGTTCAAGTCACAAGAATAAACAAAGGAAACAACATCCAATCGTGGGGATTGAATATGAAGTAACAAGAGAAAGTTAAAGATGAGCCTTTGGGACGTTGGCTTCACATAAGGGAAAAACACAAGAAAAGGACATCCTAAAGGAGATAAAGATTTTCAAACAGAGAAGTCAAGAACGGGGAGGAGACACAGCAAGAAATTCACAAGATCTGCTGAGGAGAGTGACTTCGAGAAAGCAGAAACATCCATCAGTGCCAAACACTGCAGAGATTAAACAGGATAAGGACCCAGAAGAGCCCATTGATGAGGCAATTAGAAAATCTCTACGGCATTATTAGTCTTTTGGACACAATGGAGTGAGGATCAATGGTAGGTGAAGTTGTGTGGGCAAAAAAATCTTTTATGAAAAAGTTGGCAGTGAAGAAGAATATTGGATTTGCTTGAGCAAAAGAGGATTTTTAAGTTTTTAAAGATAAGGATAGATTTCTTTTTAATTTCTAAGAGGAAAGAAGCAAAAGGAAGAGGAATGTATTTTAAAATACACTAGATAGGGAATGACAGCCAGAGAAAGATTGGCGGGTGGCGGGCGGGGGGGGGGGGGGGGGGGGGAGGGAGGGAAGGGCCTTGATGAAGAGCACAGGAAGAGAGAGCCCAGAAAAGAACATGAACGCTCCTTTGAGGCAGAAAAGAAAAGGCAAACACAGCGGGGTTTTTTGAGCAATAGGAGAGAGAAGTTGAGGAACTTTAACAAGATGTGTGTGTGTGTGTGTGTGTGTGTGTGTGTGTGTGTGTGTGTGTGTCTAGTATAATAAGTTTAATCGTTTTGCTTTTATAGCAAGACTGAGATGAGGTAATTTGCTGAAGGAGAGAGGGAAAATCAAGCTGAGGTAGAGGCTTAAAGGAGGAAATAAAGTTTGCAATTTCTCCTTTGAGAGATATAGAAATGAGTGGACTAGAGATAAGTAAGAGTGTTGCCGAACCATCCTAAGGCTCAATTTTAAATTCTGGCATTCCAACCAGCAGCGGTGAATATTTTTCTCCACCAACACCCTCTAACACTGGAGGAAGAGAAGGATTCAATTGTCTTAGAGCTGGGCACTGTCTCATGCCTGGGGTGGAAGAACAAAAGGACAAAAGAACTAAGAATGGTTTTTAAGACAGTTCTTAAAATAGTTGAGCCAAGAATCTAACTTGAGTATAAAAGTCAAAGAGACCAGAAAGAGCCAAGGTGAATAATAGTAATGATGATGGTGTGATGGCAGACGCCATGTAGCTCTGTGTGCTTGGCACTAGTCTACGTATTTTACATATATTAACCTTTTTAATCTATGCAAGGTCATGTCATGCGTGCAAAAAATAGGTTTATTTCCAACCAGCTGTACACCCAACATCACACTCCCACTTTTAATGTGTTTTATTTGTAAATGCATTTGTATATATAACACATTATTTCCAGGACACTTGGGTAATTTGTTTCCACTTTTCTAATTCACATTCTAGATGGCTTTGGTTCAGCCCTGGAATATTTAGTTCATTTTCCAAACATCACATTAATGCATGATTTAGGAAGTAAACAAGAGTTGAAAATAAAATCCTCTTGGATATTCTGTTGTTTTAAAATCTGAAGGGTTCAGTAATCCTTTAAATCTGTAATCACTAAAAAGACAGCCATTGTCACTAAATCACATGTAGCTCTACAGAAACCACATAATGCAAAGTTCTCCAAAGAATAATTATCGTTAAATGTGACTATGAAACAATAATAGTATGTTACAAGGCCACTTACACACGCATGCTATTTTATTTGACATTATTGAAGTCTTTATTCTCTTGCTTAGAGTTGAGGTGGTAGCAAATCCAATCATGGTAATAAAATTGCCAGAGGTGAAAAAAGCAGTTCTCTAGCATTTGAAAAAATGCAAATATTCAGCAAGATGTATAAACAAGGAGACATATTTGAATTAAAGTTGGTCTACTAGGCCACATCTATCATGAAGAATTTTAAACCCTGAAATATCTATAACACATAAATATTTTAATATATGATTTGTTACAACCACAAAACTACATATATAGTCTCGATATGTTTGGTTATAGCATTAACATTAGTAAATGCACATTTCTTTTAAAACTTTTATATCTCATTGTAAGAATCACAAAGAAATTTTACTTAGAACAGTATTCTGAATTCTTTTATACTGATCTCTTCTTTCCTTAAGCATATTTTTTGAATTTAAATTCTAAGAAATGGGCCTGCTTTTGTTATTATTTTAAGATACGCCCCCCACATTAGTAGCCTTTCCTATTCCATCTCTACTTTTTGAGACTTTTTTAACCTCTGCAGCATCTCTAGTTTCTTCTATTTTTGTATATGAAGATATTTAGAAGCCTAATCTTTTGATTTTCAATAACTAAGTTTTTGGATAAGGTTAAATTCAGACTTTTCCTTGTGATGACATCTAATATCTAAGGAATAATGTTATAGAAAGTTTCCAATGTATTATGCTAATACTATTAATAGTGCTTTCATTTTTGCAGAATTGCTCTCTCCTCTTTAAAAACTGAGAAACTAGAATGAGAACAGGAGATTAAATGACATTCAGAGTCACCAAGTAGAACGCTGGGAACTGGGACCATTTCCCAACATCAGAATCTTACCCCATGAATCAAACGAAGAGAGAAGACTCTGCCCTGAACCTCCCATCTTCATTTTGTCAGGAGCTTGAATAACCAGCCACTATACCAAAAAAAAAAAAAAAAAAAAAAAAAAAAAAAAAAATCTGTGTGTAAACATCTCTGAAACAGACAAATGATAAATAACACAATGGGCATTTCTTTTATCTTCCCAGCTTCAGCCTTTTGCTAGCTTATAAATTTTTAGAGGAGAGCTATAATGCTATTGAATTGATGACAGCAACAGACAAGAATTTAGAGACAGTAAGATTCCTTCAGACAGACATTCCCCAGACAAACAGATAGCACTTAAGAGTTTAAGTGACACCTCTTTTCTAAAATCCCTAGAACAAAAACCAAAAAGAGCCATCGGATCTCATGGCATCAGGTGTGAACTGAAACACAGTTCATCCCTTGGATTATATCATATCACCCTGTAAGCCTCTATGTTAACAAATCATAAAGAATATGGTTCCACTTCTTTTCCTCTGAAAAGTAATTAGGCAAAATCTCCTCTTTTCATTTATTTTTGGTCGAAAAACAGCTGGCTGCCAGGAGGAATTTCCCATTGCATGTTCCACCTAAGAAGAGCATTTTTACAGTTAAAATATTTTTTTCTTTTGAAAATAACTTGGACAGATATATACATGTTTAATTGAAATATTAATAAATCATGTAACATTAGAGGAAAAGTCATATAAAATTACAGGTGTCTTTGTGTGTTCTTAATACACTAGTTTTGTAATCTATACTATATTGGTTTTCAAGGACTGGAGATGAGACTGTGTGCTATGTCGAAAAGTATCCATGACCAGCAACCATGTGGCTTGAGTTTGAATTCCAGATCTGTCATATACCACATTTAAATACTTGCTCAAGTTGCTTTTGCTCTTAGAGCCATGGTTTCTTCATTTTTAACCTTGACAGAAAAGAGGTAGGTATTTTTTTATGCTCTTTTGAGTCCTACATTGTATGCAGAGAGATAACATATTTCTAAATACTAATATATTTGTGTATTAGCTATGGAAGGCGGAATTACCTCAGCACTCAACTGGCCTGGTAGCTGGCCGGACTTTCTACTAAGGCACCTCTGGCCAGATGGGAGTTTTATGTAAAACTGATGCAGTCTTCTTCCTCATTCAAGACACTCATAGGATTTCTGGAACCTCTTCAAAACAAGTCTTACCAAACCCATTTTGATGAGTTACGTCTACACCGATCAGGAACATATGTACTGAATCTTTCTAAGGCTTAAAAATTGAATGAAAAGAACACAACAAAGTGAATTTTGAATTTTGCCAAAGCTAAAAAATTAAATTCTATATGACACTGTGGACAGGAAGCCACTGAGCTCTTTAATGCTGAGTTCCTATTAGTTCAGATGGCTCCTTTGCTACCCATTAGATGTTCTTTCTTTTTCTCCAAGTATAATTAGGAAATTGAGCATTCATCAGTTAGGGTCTGTCTTTCTTTCTTCTTTCTTCCTTTCTTCCTTTCTTCCTTTCTTCCTTTCTTCCTTTCTTCCTTTCTTCCTTTCTTCCTTTCTTCCTTTCTTCCTTTCTTCCTTTCTTCCTTTCTTCCTTTCTTTCTTTCTTTCTTTCGGCTAGTGTTCAAGGAAAATCAGACTCAAACTCCTGAGCTCCACATGCCTAGAGAGAGCAGTTATCATGAGCACTGCTTTAGGTCAGATGGCCTCCCTAGCATTTGTCAGTAGCCTTGTAAATATGCACCCTTAACTAAAGAAGGACAAGGCCAAAGAGTATTGATGAATGAGATCTATCACTATCAAAGACGAATGACTCCAGGTATCTCTTCCCAAAAGAGAATGAGGATATGAAGGCTGGTGGGATACAGTGATGCAATGTTCAAATACTGAATCCTTCAATATGGTAGCTGCCAGACACATACAGGTATTTAAATTTTAATTTAAATTAAATAAAATTTAAAAATCAGTCCACTGGTTGCAAGAGCCATATCTCAAGTACTCGAAAGCCACATGTGTCAGATGACTGCTGTACTGAACAGTGTAGACATGGAATAATATACACACTATACCAGAAAGATCATTACACTGATCAGGTAATATAACTGAGGTGGTTTCTGACATTAATGATAAAGCATCAATTTGGCTATAGTTTTTTTCAATTATCATTAATACTGCCTTGGATTTGCATAAATTTAATTACATGCAACTTTTTAAGCACACAAAAATGTGCATATTTATTTCAGATTCACAGCATTCTGAGAACTGAAGATTACCATCTCTGTTTTATAGATACGGAAACATGCCGATAGCATCGAGTGACTTTTTAAGGTTATACAGCTGTATTCAAATTTAGGGGAAGTAGTGATTGTTTACAGTAGCACAATGAATAACAGAATGTATCCAGAGCTAAAGCCTCATTCTTCTGATTTAAAGTTCAGAGCTCTTGACACTAAACTATGTAACTTCTCAGAAGATCAATCAAAATACAATGTACATACTTAAATGAAGAAATAGTTTCATAGTTTCTACATTATATGTCAGTATAAACAAAGACAAAGACATGAATAATAAAACCACGAGAAAAAATATAGATGCCCAGATGCTGAATTTGATGTTTAGTCTAAAATGCAGGTCTGAAGTAATGGTCTATAAATTTAACTCTACACCTCAGTCACGTTGCACAATGCCAGGGAGCATATTCAGATTGTGGTCCATCTTAACAGCTGCACACTTCACATCTCTGGCGGATTTCACTCACATCAACTACAATGTGCATTGATTTCTGAAGTAGGGCAACATCATAGGCCTTCAACTTGAACAAGTGCAACCTTCACATTTGGCATCATGTCCTTTGCATATCAAATGGAACTAAATCTATTCAGTTATTTTGAAGCATTTTGGGAATAGTGGTATAAATACTCAGGGATATCACATCATTTTAAATTTTTTCTGACACTTTGTTATTTAGCAGACACTTTGAGGTGTTAGACAGATAGAGGGAGGGGTTTGGAATTTTACACTTCTTCTTGAGGACAGTGTTGTACTCACTAGCACAGGCTCTGAAGTAAGATTACTTGCATTTGAACTACAAGCTATGTAATCCTGAACAAGTTACCTAACCTCTCTGGGCCTCAGTTTTCTCATCCGTAAAATTGGGATAATATTGCTTTCTTCTAGATTTAAACAAATTAACACAAATTAAATATTAGGAATAGTGCCTAGAACTTAAAAGGGCCTAATAAATGTGTTTTGTTGTTGCAGCTGCAGTGGTGATGTTGATGAGAATAATAATGATTTGAAATCACCCACTGTGATAATTAGTTTCCAGAGAGAGCCCCCAATGAAGCCTCCCAGTATTTATGTCTTTGTATAATCTGCTTCGGTGTTGGATACTGGGCTGACCTTGTGACTGGCTTCAACCAACAGCATGTGGAAGAAGTAACACTATTCTAATTTTGAACCTAAGCCTTAAAAATATCTTATAGCTTCTTCTAACACAATTTTGGGATCCCTGGAACCGCCATGTAAGAAGTACAGCTCACCTGATAGAGAGAGACCATGTAGGGAAACCATGAGGAAAGGCCACAAAGAGAGAGCAAGGCCTCAGAGAGTACACGAGGAAATAAAGAAGTCTAGTCATCTTACCATCCCAGGTGAACCCAACTTCCCAGCCATCCCTCCCAAGGCACTAGGCCTGGCCGCCATTTTTCCACAGCCGCGGGAGTTACCTCAAGTGAGACCGTCAGAAGAATCATGCAGCTGAGGCTTAATCAATCAACAGAAACATAAGAAAGAATTGAGTGTTGCTATTTTAAGCCGTGTGGGGGTGAGATAGTTTGGTATGTATCGACAAATAACCAGATACCTATTATTAGTTATAAAACTACATATTAATGTTCAAAATTATTATAATCATAGATGTTATTTAAGGCTCTCTACCCATTGCCTTCTACCTGTGATAGTAAGTTTTTGTTTATCATATCTATCACATTTACCTCATATCTAATTTTTCCTAACACAGCTTCTTTACTATGTCTAAGCTGATCTACTTGACCTGTCCTTCATATAACCTTCTTCCATTTTTACATCTTGTATCTAAAGCATTTTCACTACCTGTGATATTCCACTCTTTCTTAGAAGCCAATCTGTTTTCATTTGCTTCTTCCAGGGAGCCTTCCTTAACTCTATTTCTATTCTTCATTGGCTCACAAATACACAGTTTGTACCACATGTACACATATACACATATTTGCACTGATATACATTTATAGTATATTGTTTATTTAGCATGAAGTCTCATGTGTGCCTCAGTCTGATTTCCTCTTTGACGAACAGCAGTCTATTTGTTTTCTATCTCTGCTCAGTGTTTAGTTTACTGCACTGTTCCGCATATAGACTGTCTCCCCAAGATAGACTAGTATTACCAAGCCCTAGAAAGAGCTCACTCTTATACTAAAGTTAGTTCATTAATTCATAACAAGAATAGTGATTTCCAAAGTAACTGCACACTAGACAATGGTTTCCTCACATTATGGTATTTTTAACCTATAGGCAATCAACATGGGAATAAAGAGTTTGCTTGATGAGGATGGAATGTCACTTCTATGATTTCAACACGTAATGGCATCTATCTAAGAAAGTCTCATGTATCCATATGCACAATAAGGTTACACCTATTGCCTGGCTGAGCAAGTCCTCAGACCAGGAATACTGTTTTTGGAACTGTATTGAATAAACACTCTTCAACTGAATTTTTATTCAGTCAAGAGTATTTAGTAAGCATCAACCATATGTCAGGTCAAATTAGGGATAAAGCAATGACCTAAAGAGACATAAACTCTCATTCTACTGGAAGTGACATTCTAGGAGAAGTTTCTGGCTTACTGCTAACCCACCTAAACTAAATTCTTAAAAAATAATTGCGTGTTCATATATATATATATATATATATATATATACACACACACACACACACACACATACACATACACACACACACACATGTGTGTGTGTGTGTGTGTGTGTATATATATACCTATTGTTTTCTATATTAGAAAATACACATTTTATCTGGAATTTTGAACCTGTAATACCATCAAAATAAGCAAATACCCTTTCGAGCTTGCGAACAAGAACTGCATTTTGTTGGATGTATAAACAGTAAAACCATACCTCCTAGTGCATGAGTTGTAAAGCATTAAGCCCTTGTACTAATATAAAAATCATTACAGTTCTTTAAAAAATTCAGAATTTTTAAACACATCCAAAGCAAGCATCTGTGCTGACTATGTTCTCTGATACACGTTTTAGACTATGATTGTTTCTTAGAAATTTGCCAAAATATCTAGAAAGTGAAAGAAGAATTTTATCTGGTGTAATCTAACGTTATCCCACTTCTTGTCAGTATGAGCTGCATCCTCACCGAAAAGGAAAGAAATATGCTTTGCATTTTACTAACCTAATAAAGTATCCAAGGAGTCATTTATAT